>NC_057719.1:89969049-89975489 GCF_004010195.1 Chiloscyllium plagiosum | reverse complement strand
CTAGGAATCCTCCAACCACAAGGGATGAACTCGGGTTTCACCAGTTTCCTCATTTCCCCTCCCCCCACCTTGTCTCAGTCAAATCCATCGAATTCAGCACCGCCTTCCTAACCTGCAATCTTCTTCCCGACCTCTCCGCCCCCACCCCAGTCTGACCTATCACCCTCACCTTGACCTCTTTCCACCTATCACATTTCCGACGCCCCTCCCCCAAGTCCCTCCTCCCTATCTTTTATCTTAGCCTGCTGGACAAACTTTCCTCATTCCTGAAGAAGGGCTTATGCCCAAAACGCGATTCTCCTGTTCCCTGGATGCTGCCTGACCTGCTGCGCTTTTCCAGCAACACATTTTCAGCTCTGATCTCCAGCATCTGCAGACCTCACTCTCTCCTCCCTCTGACAAAGCCATGCTGACTATCCCTGATTAAACCTTGCCTCTCCAAATAGAGATTAATTCATCCATTTCAGAATTTTCTCCAATAGTTTCCCTACCACTGATATGAGACTCACTGGTCTGTAAGTCCCTGGTTTATTCCTGCCACCCTTCCTGAAAAGTGGAATCCCATTTGCTATCCTTTAGTCCTCTGTCACCTCTACTGTGACCAAAGAGGAATTTAAAAATTGGGTCAGAATCTCTGTAATTTACTCCCTTGCCTTTCACAGCAGTTTGGAATACAATTCATCTGGACCTGGGGAATTGTCCGCTTTCAAGCCTGAGAAAAGCTCATTCCCTATGTCAATGTGTTTAAGAACCTCATAGTCTCCTCTCCCTGAATTCTGTGCCTACTTAACAGAAGTTAAGTCCTTGCTGAACATCCTGCCAATGTCTTCTGTTTGCATATGGAGATTGTCCCCTTTGTCCTAATGGGCTCTATGCTTTCCCTAGTTATTCTTTCCCTGTTAATATATTATAGAATATGAGGGGATTCTCCCTAATTTTACCCAATTTATAATCCCCCCATGCACATTCTATACTCCACTAGGGTCTCTGTTTATTTTCTCACTTTGCACTTGCATTCCTTCCTTTCTTATCCAGCCTTGAATATTCCAGGCATCCAGGCTTTTCTGGGCTTGTTGTTCACCTGAAACGAACATGTTGGACCTGTAATCTTGTCAATTACACTTGGAATGCCTCCTAACTGTCCTGCTGTAGATTTTCTCCAGTGGTAGCTGTTCCCAGTCTACTTTGGCAGATCCTGCCTTATTTTAATAAGTCTGCCTTTCCCCATTCCATCGGTCTTTTTTGCAGACCATCTTCTTCCTTCTCCACAACCAACTTAAATTGTACCGTGTTGAGGCCGCTTTCACTATAACGCTACCCAGTGGCGTCTCAACCATCAATCCGACCTCATTTCGAAAATTAGTTCTTGCACTGTGTCATTCTTTGTTGGACCTTCAAAGTTTTGCAGTGCCCCATTTTCTTACATGTCTGTGGTTGTTCCTCACCATTGTTTCTGCTCAATTCATTTTCCCGACCGTGACAGCCAACTCTTCCCTCACCCCTATGTAATTACCCTTATCTGAGTTTAACACAGTTGTTTCTGATCCGAATATTTCCTTCAAATTGAAAGGTAAATCCTACAAAATAATGATTACTATTCCTAGGGGATATTTTATTCTGAGACCTTTTATTAAATCTGCTTCATTACATGTTACCATTCATGGGCGGCACAGTGGTTAGCACTGCTGCCTCACAGCCCCATAGACCCGGGTTCAATTCCTGCCTCAGGCGACTGTCTGTATGGAGTTTGCACATTCTCCCTGTGTCTGCGTGGGTTTCCTCCGGGTGCTCCGGTTTCCTCCCACAGTCCAAAGATGTGCAGGTCAGGTGAACTGGCCATGCTAAATTGCCCGTAGTGTTAGGTAAGGTGTAAATGTAGGGGTATGGGTGGGTTTCGCTTCGGCGGGTCGGTGTGGACTTGTTGGGCCGAAGGGCCTGTTTCCACACTGTAAAGTAATCTAATCCAAAACAGCTTGATTCCTGGTGGAATCCAGGAATACTGTTCTTGTAAACTGTCCTGAATACACTCTATGAATTCTTTGCTGTGACTACTTGTGCCAGTCTGACTATCTCAATCTACATGACAAGTAAATTCATCTCCTGATTTACTCTCTGTTCTATTGAACACCGATAGACCCATCACCCATTCCCATCAGTATCTTCTCCCCCTTGTTATTTATTATCTCTATTTTGTACCAACAGAGACCCGATTATCCAACCCTTCTTGAAGAAGGATCACTGGACTTGAAATGTTAATTCTATTGCCTCTCCACCAATGCTGCCAGACCAGCTGAGTTTCTCTCGTAATTTCTACTCCTGTTTGTTTCAGACTTCTAGCATCCACAATTCTGTTTTATCCTTCCCTTCCTGTCTGTCCTTTTGAATTGTCTCATATTCCTAAATATTTAGTTCCCAGTTTTGATCTACTTGTGACCGTGTCCGCGTAATGGTTATCAGGTCATATCCATTAACATCTAAAAAACATTGTTAAACCTACCTTTCTAATCAATCCGTTCGGATATGTTATGACAGACTTCTGGATCAGGTGGGAAATGAACCCAGGCCCAGGTTTAGGGACACTACCACTTCTATTTGCGCTATTATTGTATTTACATTATTCTGAGTACTATTTGCATTTCAGTAACAAATCATCAATTTTGCTTTTCTACACTTTGATCTGATTCACTGTTTTGTTCCTATTGAATACTTTATGCTCCATGAGGAAAACTCCATAAACTCTTTTGAAACAAGACAGCTAATTAAAGAAATTTCACTAAGTTAACTAATTAGCAGCTCCTTAAAATGAGCATTGTAGCAAAAATCAAAATTTGAAAGGAAACTTAGCAAGATCAATTTTAAAATGTCTGCACTTCCTCCACTGCAGTACCCACCAGTTGTGGAAAGGAAGACTCATCTTTGTCCCTAACCTGATAAACAAGGCTCCCCCAAATAAATATCATGGATGTGGGGTGCCTTTCCACTTCCATTGAATTCCACTTCCCTCTGAGGCTGGAAGTTCTAACTCTGCTCTTAAGAGTTAATGGCAACAAATATGAAAATAAATCATGATGCTGAGCAGAACCACAGCTATGAAGTTATTCCTTTTGTCATAGACATGAAAATATGCTGCACAGCCTATAAATAGATCTGTAATGTAATAGAGAAAGAAAGGGAATGTCTGATTTAAATTTCAAAGAAATATCCAAACCAGTTCAACCACACTATGGGGAAGTTCAATATTCTATCAACTGAAACATAGCCATCAGAACTCAAATGGAGTATTCTACATCCTAGTTAATATCTATGCTTTTAATTAGTCCTAGGAGAAAATGAGGACTGCAGATGCTGGAGATCAGAGCTGAAAATGTGTTGCTGGAAAAGCGCAGCAGGTCAGGCAGCATCCAAGGAGCAGGAGAATCGACGTTTCGGGCATAAGCCCTTCCTGAAGAATGGCTCATGCCCGAAATGTCGATTCTCCTGCTCTTTGGATGCTGCCTGACCTGCTGCACTTTTCCAGCAACACATTTCTAATTAGTCCTACCAAATTCAGTGACTTATGTACATAAACCCCAGGTCCCACGACTCCTGTAGCACCTTTCAAATGTAACTTTTATTGTTATATTATCCCTCTATGTTTTTACCAACAAACTAATCACTTCATACTGTTCTATATTAAATTTCATCCTGTCAGATTTCAATTGTCTGCTTCTAACACCAACCTGTCAGCTATCTGTTTTGTATATGTTCACAGTTTTTGAGGTTGTATCCTGAAGACCAAGTTCTAGATCCTTCATGAACTTCAGAATGAGCAGGTGTCCCAACACTGATCCCATAACAACTATCCTATAAACAGTTCCAAAAAAGCACAGCTCATCACTATTCACACTTTCTTCTTACTCTGCCAGTTTCATATCAGTGTTGCTACTGTCCTGTTATCCCACGAGCAACTTTGCTCACAACTCCATTGTCATAACGCACCAAGGAAGGAAATAGAAGATGGGTCCAAGGAGATGTGAAAGACAGAATAATAAAAATGAGAAACGTCAGGATTAAGACATACACATGAAAAGGAAAGGTAAACAACAGGAGGCAGAGATTACAGTTTGAAACTGTTGAACCCAGAGCTGAGTCTGCAAGAATGCAAAACACACACAATTGAAAGGTGAAGTATTGTTTTTTTGCTCTTATATAAAGTTTCATTCAAACACTGTCAGCAGGCCAGTGACAGAAAGGTCTGAGTGACAGAAAAGTGCAGAACTAACATGGTAAAGTCAATAGAATCTCAGGTTGTGGCAGTTCCACAAAGCGGTGACACAGTCTCTGTTTCCCTAATATAGATGTGCCCACACTGTGAGTAGTGAATATCATATTGGAATACAGAGGAACCGTGATTTTCCGAATATCGGATTATCCGGCTAGATCGCAAGGTCCCGATACTCGGCTAAACTATATTATCCGGCATTTGATTATCCAGAATCTGATTGACTGAATGAAATACTCCCCACCCATGTCCTTTGGATGATGGAGGTTCCTCTGTAGATATTTATACTGTAACAACTTCCAACATGTTTTGGAATATAAACTGGGAAAAATGGAAGTTGGATATAGCTGTGTTGCAGGGAATGTAAAAGGTGTGTTTCTTTTCACACTTCAAGATCAACACTCATTGGATCCACAACGTCATGTAACATTTTGGAGAAGCTGGATTTGATAATTTTGTTTGACAAACTGGCACCATGGTGCCTTTGTGATAAAATTAGTGATAAAGTTTTAACTTTATTGATTCATAGAATGTGAGTGTTGCTCAGTTATTACCATCCAGCAGCAGGAAGTGTGGGAGCGTCGAACAGGAGGCTGTCAGGAAGGTGAGCAAAACATTTAAAAGCTCATCTCTAGTGTCAGGGCCTGCCATTTTAAAGGAGCAGAGGCAGAGGTGAACACCAGGGGCTGGCGGCTATATATTTGGGCAGTGACTGAACCCGAGACATTACCCGTGTAGTATCTCCCACCGCCCTCCTCCTCTAACCAAAAAAAAGGGACTCTGTGGTGGGTTGATAAGGTAAGTTGATTGGTTAAAATTTTACTTTATTTATTTTCTATTAATTGGTTAATTGAATAAGACCATAGCAGAGAAGTACTAGAAATTATTTAACTCAAATTTGTATTTGAGTTAAATAATGTAGAAGGTGTGTTTCTTTTCAGACTTCAAGATCAACACTCATTGGATCCACAAAGTCATGTAACATTTTGGAGAAATGTAGAAATGGTAGAAATGGCTGGGCAGTTGATGTGCCATAGCTGTGTGATGTGGGAGCTGGCTGATCCCATTGTGAACGGCAGTGACCACATCTGCAGCAAGTGTTGGTTGCTGGAAGAACTCCAGATCAGAGTTGACGATCTGGAATCTGAGCTTCAAATTCTGCGGCACATCCGGGAGGGGGAGAGTTACCTGTACGCTTTGTTTCAGAAGGCCTGGTAGGTTAAGTCATTCAAATTCAGTCAGTGATCAGGGACAACAGGGTGTGATTGGAAGTGAGGCAGGTAGGGGATACTGAGTTCAGGAGTAGAGGAGCTTCAGCTTTTGACCTTATCCATTATGTATGAGATTCATGCTCCCAGTGTGGATGAGGAAAAGGGCTGTGGGACGATGAGCCAGCTCACCTTGGTACCATGGTGCAGGAAGCCATTCAAGAGAGGGGGAGCAAAAAGACAAGTGATAGTAATAGGAGATTCTATAATTAGGGGGACAGATAGTATCATATGCAAGCTGGATCATGGTCCTGCACTTTGAGTGCGAGCAGCAGCTAAGGTAAGACAGTTTGTTTTAAAATTACTTACCGGTAGCGGGCAGTGGTGTTTTTTTTTCTCTTCACAGAAAGAGCGGGAGCAGCAGGGGGAAGTGACAACGACCAGAGGGGCAGCCGGGTAGGTTTTGTTTCCCTTTAAAAGCGCGCAGGAGAAGAACCCGAGGCACTACAGAGGTAGTGTCTCCCACCCGCCCTCCTCCTCTAACCTAAATAATAAGACCCGTTGTGGTAAGTAGGTAAGTGCTGCATTTTGCTTGTTGTATTCTTTAGACCCAGTTTTTTTTCATAAAAGGTTACTTTCAGAGGGATGGCAGTGAAGGCAGTGCAATGTTCCTCTTGCAACATGTTTGAGGTGAGGGATGCCATGGACGTCCCTGCTGATTACACTTGCAGGAAGTGCACCCATCTCCAGCTCCTCCAAGACCGTGTTAGGGAACTGGAGCTGGAGTTAGATGAACTTAGGATCATTCGGGAGGCAGAGGGGGTCATAGATCGGAGCTTTAGGGAAGTAGTAACTCCAAAGATGGCAGATAGATGGGTGACAGTGAGGGGGACTGGGAGGAAGCAACCAGTGCAGGGACCCCCTGCAGCCGTTCCCCTCAAGAACAAGTATACCATTTTGGATACTTGTGG
>NC_057719.1:89963587-89967849 GCF_004010195.1 Chiloscyllium plagiosum | reverse complement strand
AAGAATAACAAAACGATGGGGTACTGGGCTAATGGTCGGATACTTGGTAGGGTGGATGATCAGAGGGATCTTGGTGTCCATGTACACAGATCTCTGAAAGTTGCCACCCAGGTAAATAGTGCTGTGAAGAAGGCATATGGCGTACTGGCTTTTATTGGTAGAGGAATTGAGTTCTGGAGTACTGAGGTCATGTTGCAGTTGTATAAGACTCTGGTGCGGCCGCATCTGGAGTATTGTGTGCAGTTTTGGTCGCCATACTATAGGAAGGATGTGGAGGCACTGGGACGGGTGCAGAGGAGGTTTACCAGGATGTTGCCTGGTATAGTAGGGAGATCGTATGAGGAAAGGCTGAGGCACTTGGGGTTGTTTTCATTGGAGAAAAGAAGGTTTAGGGGTGACTTGATAGAGGTGTACAAGATGATTAGGGGTTTAGATAGGGTCGACAGTGAGAATCTTTTTCCACGTATGGAGTCAGCTATTACAAGGCAGCATAGCTTTAAATTAAGGGGGGTTGGTATAGGACAGATGTTAGGGGTAGATCCTTTACTCAGCGACTCGTGTGTTCATGAAATGCCTTGCCAGTAGCAGTGGTGGACTCTCCCTTATTATGGGCATTTAAGCGGGCATTGGATAGGTATATGGAGGATAGTGGGCTAGTGTAGGTTAGGTGGGCTTGGATCGGCGCAACATCGAGGGCCGAAGGGCCTGTACTGCGCTGTATTCTTCTATGTTCTATGTTCTATGTTCTATGTTCTATGTTCTATGTTCTATGTTCTATGTTCTATGTTCTATGTTCTATGTTCTATGTTCTATGTTCTATGTTCTATGTTCTATGTTCTATGTTCTATGTTCTATGTTCTATGTTCTATGTTCTATGTTCTATGTTCTATGTTCTATGTTCTATGTTCTATGTTCTATGTTCTATGTTCTATGTTCTATGTTCTATGTTCTATGTTCTATGTTCTATGTTCTATGTTCTATGTTCTATGTTCTATGTTCTATGTTCTATGTTCTATGTTCTATGTTCTATGTTCTATGTTCTATGTTCTATGTTCTATGTTCTATGTTCTATGTTCTATGTGTGTTGCCTGCCTGGTGCCAGGGTGCAGGACATCTCCGACCGACTTGAAAGGATATTGGGGTGGGAAGGAGAGAATCCAGTTGTTGTGGTCTCCGTTGGGACTAGCAACATAGGCAAGGCTAGGAAGGAGGACCTGTTTGGGGATTATCAAACACTAGGAACGAAATTTAGGAACAGGTCCTCAATGGCTTTAATCTCCAGATTCCTGCCTGAGCCACATGCAAATTGGCTTCTGGATAAGAAAATTAGGGAAGTAAACATGTGGCTGAGGGAATGTTGTGGGAAAGAGGTGTTCCATTTCATGGGGCATTGGTATCCGTTTTGGAATCGGGGGATCTGTACTGATGGGACAGTCTCCACCTGAACCAGTCTGGAATCAGTATTCTAAGAAAAAGGATAAATAGGATGGTCACTAGGACTTTAAACTAGTGAGTTGGGGGTAAGGGAAAGGGAAAGCAACAGGAAGTAAATGAAAAGGTAAGTAGCAGGTTAGCATGTATGCAGGAGGGTTTAAGTTCAAGGCAGACTACGAAAGATGCAAGAATGAAGGATAACTCAGGAGAAGTTATTAGAGATGTTGGTAATCATGAGGGTAAGAAAGCTAGTATAAAGGCACTTTACCTGATTGCTCGTAGCATTGTAACAAGGTTGATGAATTCACAGCACAAATCATCATGATTGAATATGACTTGGTAGCCATTATGGAGATATGGTTACAGGATGGTCATGACTGGGACTGAAATATCCAGGAGAAAGTGAGGACTGCAGTTGCTGAAGACCAGAGTTGAAAAGTGTGGTGCTGGATAAGCGCAGTAGGCCAGGCAGCATCCGAGGAGCAGGAGAATCGACATTTTGGGCATAAGCCTGAAGAAGGGCTTATGCCCGAAACGTCAATTCTCCTGCTCCTCAGATGCTGCCCGGCCTACTGCACTTTTCCAGCACCACACTTTTCAACACTGAAATATCTAGAGGTACCAGACTATTCAGAAGGTCAGGGAGGTGGTATAGCTCTGATTTTTAATGATGCCATCAGGGTGGTGCTGAGAGTTGATATAGGTTCTATGGAGGATGAGGTTGAACCCATTTGGGTGGAAATTAGAAATTCCAAGAGGAAAAAGTCACTGATAGGCAAAATCTATAGGCCACCAAATAATTGCATCACATTGGGGCAGGCAATAAACAAGGAAATGACTAATGGCTGTAAATTATCATGGGGGATTTTAATCTACATGCAGATTGGTCGAACCAACTCAGTCAGGGTAGCCTTGAGGAAGAGTTCGTTGAGTGTATCCATGATAGTATGGAATGGAACAGTATGGAATGGAACCGACGAGGGAGCAAGCTATCCTAGATCTGGTCCTGTGCAATGAGACAGGAATAATTAATGACCTCATAGTTAGGGATCCTCTTGGAATTGTGGTTGAATTTAGAATACAGATGGGGAGTGTGAAGATGAAATCCAATACCAGGGTCCTGAGCTTGAACAAAGGGGACTACAATAGAATGAGGGAGGGCCTGGCTAAAGTAGACTGGAAATAGAAACTCCATGGTGCGACAGTTGATGAGCAGTGGAGGACCTTCAGAAAAACGTTCCAAAGTGCTCAGCAAAAGTATATTCCAGTGAAAAGGAAGGACTGTAAGAAAAGGGGTAATCTGTCATGGTGTTTAAGGAAATAAGGCAGGCTATCAAGTGAAAGAGAAGGCATACAAAGTAGCCAAAAACAGCAGGAATCCAGAAGATTGAGGAAACTTTAAAGGTTAACAGAAAGCCACGAATAAAGCTATAAAGAACAGTAAGATAGAATATGAGAAAAAACTAGCACAGAATATAAAGACAGAAAGCAAAGGTTTCTATAACTATATAAAATAAAGAGTGGCTAAAGTAAATGCTGGTCCTTTAGAGGATGAGAAGGGCAGTTAGTTATGGGATATGATGAAATGGCCAAGGCATTGAAAAGGTATTTTGTGACGGTCTTCACAGTGGAGGACACTAATAACATGTCAGTAATGGACAAAGAGACAAAGGTAGGTGAGGACCTGGAAACAACCATTATTACAGAAGAGTTAGTGTTGGGTAAGCTAATGGAGCTAAGGATTGCTAAGTCTCTTGGCCCTGATGGAATGCATCCCAGAATCCTAAAAGAGATGGCAGGAGAACCAGCAGGTGCACTGGCGGTAATTTTCCAAACTTCACAGGACTCTGAGGCAGTCCCAGCAGATTGGAAAACAGCTAATGTGACGTCTCTGTTTAAAAAGGGAGGTAAACAAAAGATGGGGAATTATAGACCAGTGAGCTTAACCTCTGTAGTGGGGAAAATGCTGAGTCTATTATCAAGGAAGAAACAGCAAGTCATCTTGAAAAAAATTGTCCCATTGTACAGATGCAGCATGGGTTCATGAAGGGCAGGTCATGCTTCACAAATCTTTTGGAATTCTGTAAAGACATTTCAAGTAAGGTGGACAATGGGGACCCAGTGGATGTGATGTACCTAGATTTCCAAAAGGCCTTTGACAAGGTGCCAAACATGAGGCTGCTGCGTAAGGTACGAATGCATGGCTTTAGGGGAAAAGTATTAGCATGTATAAAGGATTGGTTGACTAACAGGATGCAAACAGTGGGGATAAATGAGTGCTATTGTGGCTGGCAATCAGTGTGGGGGTAGCCATGGGCACACGTATGGGCCCCAGCTATGCCTGTCTCTTTGTTGGCTACGTAGAGCAGTTGATCTTCCGTAATTACACCGGCACCACTCCCCACCTCTTCCTCCGCTACATTGATGACTGCATTGGCGCCACCTCATGCTCCCGCGAGGAGGTTGAGCAATTCATCAACTTCACCAACACATTCCACCCTGACCTTAAATTTACCTGGACCATCTCTGACACCTCCCTCCCCTTCCTGGACCTCACCATCTCCATCAGTGATGACCGACTTGACACTGACATCTTCTACAAACCCACCAACTCCCACAGCTACCTGGATTACACCTCTTCCCACCCTACCTCCTGCAAAAATGCCATCCCGTATTCCCAATTCCTCCGCCTCCGCCGTATCTGCTCCCAGGAGGAGCGGTTCCACCATAGAACACACCAGATGGCCTCCTTCTCTAGAGACCGCAATTTCCCTTCCCACGTGGTCAAAGATGCCCTCCAACGCATCTCATCCACACCCCGCACCTCC
>NC_057719.1:89952407-89963090 GCF_004010195.1 Chiloscyllium plagiosum | reverse complement strand
AACAGTTTCCTCATTTCCCGTTCCCCCACCTCATCCTAGCTTCTAACCTCCAGAAACTCGGTCCCCTGACCTGTCCGGACTTGTCCGACCTGCCCAGCTCCTTTTCCACCTATCCACTCCACCCTCTCCTCCCTGACCTATCACGTTCATCTCCTTCCCCACTGACCTATTGTACTCTATGCTACTCTCTCCCCCCCCCCCCCCCCCTCTAGCTTATTTCTCCACGCTTCAGGCTCTCTGCCTTTATTCCTGATGAAGGGCTTTTGCCCGAAACGTCGATTTTGCCTGTCCTCGGATGCTGCCTGAATTGCTGTGCTCTTCCAGCACCACTGATCCAGAAGCTGGCAATCAGTGACTAGTAGTGTGCCTCAAGGATTGGTGTTGGGACCACAATTATTTCCAATATATATTGATGATTTGGAGTTAGGGGCCACGTGTAGGGTATCAAAATTTGCCAATGTGCAGAAGACTCTGGAGCTTTGCAGAGGAACGTAGATACATTGAGTGAATAGGCAAATGTCTGGCAGTTGGAATACAATGTTAGTAAATGTGGTAATACACTTTAGTAGGAGTAACAACAACACAGATTATGACTTGAGTGGTAACAAGTTGCAGCATGCTGACTTGCAGAGGGACCTGGGTGTCCTTGTGCATGAAAGTTGGTCTGCAGGTACAAGTAATTAGGAAGGCAAATGGAATTTTGCCCTTCATTGCTAAAGGGATTGAGTTTAAGAGCAGGGAGGTTATGTTGCAGCTGTACAAGGTGCTGGTGAGGCCACACCTGGAGTACTGTGTGCAGTTTTGGTCTCCTTACTTGAGAAAGGATGTAGTGGCACTGGAGGGGGTGCAGAGGAGGTTCACTAGGTTGATTCCGGAGTTGAGGGGGTTAGTTTATGAGGAGAGACTGAATAGACTGGGATTATATTCAATGGAATTCAGAAGATTGAGGGGGGATCTTATAGAAACATATAAAATTAGGAAGGGAATCGATAAAATAGAAATAGAGAGTATGTTTCCAGTGGTGAGACTAGGACAAGAGGGCATGACCTCAAGATTAGAGGAAGCAGGCTTAGAACTGAACGGAGAAGGAACTGCTTCACCCAGAGGGTTGTTAATCTATGGAATTCCTTGCCCAGGGAAGAAGTTGATGCTACTTCAGTAAATGTTATTAAAGCTAAGGTAGATACTTTTTTGAAAAATAAAGGAATTAAGGAATACGGTGAGAGGACGGGTAAGTGGAGCTGTGTCCATGAAAAGATCAGCCACGATCTTATTGAGTGGTGGAGCAGGCTTGAAGGGCTGAACGGCCTACTCCTGCTCCTAGTCCTTCTGTTCTTCTTTATCCCTAACTGCCCAGAGGCAATTGAGTTATAAAGATAGGCTGGATAGGCTGGGATGTTTTTCACTGGAGCATGGGAGATGAGGGGTGACCTCACAGATGTTTATAAAATCATGAGGGGAATAGATATGGTGAATATCAAAGTTTTTTTCACCCTAGGGTGGGGGAGCTCAAAACTAGGGGGCATATTTTTACGGTGAGAGGAGAATGACTGAAAAGAGACCTGAGAGGCAACTTTCTCACACAGAGGTTGGTTAGTATGTGGAATGAACTGCCAGGGTAGATGCAAGTACAGTTACAACATTGGATCGGGACATGGATAGGGAAAAGTTTAGAGGGATGTGGGCCAAATGCAGGAAGGTAGGATTGGTTTACTTTGGGAAGCTTGGTCGATAGGGACTAGTTGGACCAAAGGGTCTGTTTCCATGCTATTGACTATATAATAAACTAATTTCTGAGATACAGACATGCATCCAGAGGCAGTGGCATAAGTCAATGCAGCAACAACCTGATAGGGTGTGAACCTTGCCTCAGTCATAGAGACACTGTAGAGACCTAAGATGTAACCAAAGCTGACAGGTCCCAGTCTGTGTGATTACACGGTGTCCTGAATAAGTATCAACGAGGAGAGGTTTTTCATGATTGTTGAAGCTGACTGTTTGACTATCTTTCACCAGATCCAGATCCAATGACCAATGATTAAGCGTCATGGTCGGAAACAGAGCGTGGATGCTGCCAACCACAGATGGCTCTAGAGGCTGCTGTAGCAGAAAGTCCAGGAAACCACATTGCTTTGTGAACGTCAGGACACAATCCACTCGGCGGGAGGTTAGCAAAACTGCCTGGGTGACCTCCTGATGCAGGGTTTGGGGAAGTGCACAAACTGTACCAAATGGGAGAAAATGAAGGTCATCATCGTGCCAGTCACCAGCCCCTGTGCATTCCGACATCATTGGCCTCAAAAGGGCCCCACTGGCATTCCTGCCCTCAACAGCACAGCAAGCTCCCACTGGATCCAGGGAACCTGAGCACCCACTTCGGATGGAAATTGATCTCTCAGGTTATCCAGGCCATCGATAAGAAAGGGAGGTGATAGCCCAGTGCTACAATTACTAGATTATTAATCCAGAGACCCTGTAATGTCTGAGGGAACTGGGGTTGAATCCCACCATGGCAGATGGTGGAGTTTGAATTCAATAAGTATCTGGAAATAGGAGTCTAATGATGACCATGAAACCGTTGTTAATTGTTCGGAAAAAAACATCGGATTCACTAATGACATTTTGGGAAGGAAATCTTCCATTCCTCACCTGGTCTCATCTACATATGACTCCAAACCTACACCAATATGGTTGACAGTTAACTGCCTTCTGGGCCAATTAGGGATGAGCAATGATACTGGCCTTGCCAGCGGATCCACATCCCATGAATGGATATAAAAAAAGAAGCGGGGGACAACACACTGTTGGAGAGAGAGTGTTTGTGGTGAAGAGGGCACAGGAGATGGTGATGGAAGCCATAACCGGCTAGTTTAAACCATACTTGGTCAAACAGCCAACAACTGAGTAAAGGTGGTGAGAGCAGAGTGAGGACATCCTGCCGATGACAAGGCCTCTTCTGCTCATCTGGGAGAGGCCAGCATGGAAATCCCAACAGAGATGAGTGTGGCCTCTTCCATGGTAACTCTGTACAACACTGTATACCTGTCTGCTGAGGCCATAGCCACATGGTGCAATCTTCACTCAAAGACCGGGAAGGGTCTGGTGAGGGCCCATGCCTCATCTGCCTATCTCCCTGCCTGGACACTGAAATGTTACAACATGGGGAGAGAAAATCAAATCAGCTTTACTGCCTCTGTCTCCACAGCATTATAAACCCATCAACCCTGCCCCCCCACAAACAAAGACTCGAAGATTTCCCAACTACAGTTCTGAATTACCAGTCTCAGGTAATTAATTTTCAGACTCTGCTTCTTAAACAAAAGACATAATTATTTATTAAATATATAATAACTTTAGCAGAGATAGCACATGGTAAGCTGATTGATGTCTACTGAAACATTTGTTTTCAGTCCCTGCCCACACAAAAGATGGACGAAAAACAAACAAACACAGTTCAGTGACACATATAAGGAAATAACAAATGTGGCTATATAACTTAAATATGTTCCATGAAGCTTTGTTTCACAGGCGTAAATGTAGGTTGTTATTGACTGTTTTTTTTTCTGGAAATATCGATCAGGGTCACCATTTCAATTCACTAGGGTATAGTTGGTAATATTTCAGACTCAGCTTCTACTTTATGAGTATGCAGAAGCTGGTGTATCAGATTAGGCAGGGAGCTTCCAAATCTTCATGCTGTCTCAGCATCTCTCAGAAATGTCCGTCAAAATTAAACTTTAATTTTAGTTCTGCACAGATATTCCGATCAACACTTCCTGAGGCCTCAACTAACATTCTACAAAGCCATTTGCTTGAATATGAGGACTCTTCCAGACTTGCCAGAACCAATTCCCAAGTACTGACTTTGTTAATTGCCAACATCTGCTATCTGTTCAAACACTGTGTCTGTCGGATCCCCTTTAAGCAAGAATCAGCCTAGGCCTAATTTCACAAAAAACCAAAGTTTGCTTGCTCTGCTTTTTCCTTTTACCATATCTGTTCCGAAGCCAATCAGTCGTTGCCAGCTCAAAATTAATAGAGGAATAAGCATAATGAAAAATCAGAAGTGTTCTACTAACTAAGGCTATAGTGCCTTTCAGTGGTTTCACAAAGCAGCACAAAAACACAAAAAAGATTTGCATCGATGACATGGTGGACTGTACCGTACTTTGTCAAGTACAGCATACCAAGCAGAGAACGGTTAACAAGTGTGGTGGAATATTCTGGAACACTCGACAAGAGTCAGCTGTAAAGTGAATCAGTTTATTGGTATGGCAGTGAATACAGGGAAGAAACTATGCAATTACTTTGAGGCACATCTCAGTCGTTCAACAGGTTACAGACACATTTATTTGGTTTCTTGTACATTAATTCATGGACCACGATTGCATTGTGGATCATGTGTCCTTCTTTACAATTTCTGGTCTTTACATACTTCTGTAAAAATAATTTACACCTGGCTCCTATTCTTCCATCATTTCCCTCTCTCTTGTACCAAGGCATCGTTTCCCCTCTGTACAATAAACGTCTCAAATTCTGATTGCCTTTTTTCATATCACGAGACAGTGATTCATTCTTAAAGATTTGTAATGTGGTTTTTCTAAATTAATTTTGTTACAGTCAGAGGAAGTGAATCCATTAGATCACTATTTTCGATTTTGCAGCTGCACTGGTGACCAATACCTCAATTAGTCTGTTACTGCGAACGCAGTTTCAACAAGTCTATTGCCTCTTCGATATTACTACACTGAACTTTTCCAAAGCTCTTTTATAAACATTTTTCACTGTCCTTCACAACACAAGTTCAGACTATTGTAAGGTCTGAATAAATTGAAAAATAAAGGCAACTTTCACAAGTTTATTGTGTCAGTGTGTTTTCATTTCTTTTATTTTGTCATAGAGTATGTGCAAAAGCAGGTTGCAGAGGATTTTCCTGAGCTATGTGAAAGTTACACTAAACAGCAAGCTCTGTTGACAGGAAGTGATGGCTTAGTGGTATTGTTTCTGGCCTGCTAATCAAGAGATCCAGGAATATTCTGGGGACGTGTGTTCAAATTGATGCCATTGCAGGTAATGCAACTTGCATTCCATGAATAACCTGAAATCGCTTATCTAATGGTGGCCATGACCTATTTAGTCAGGCAAAAGCCCATCTGATTCACTCAAGCTCTGAGGGAGGGAAACAGCCATCCTTATCTTGTCTGGGCCTACATGTGACTCCAGATCCACAACGATGTGGTTCTCACTTAATTGTCCAGTGGGTAATTGGGCAATAAATACTGGCTTGGCCAGTGATGCCCTTATCCCATGGATGAATAAAAACAAGACCCTGTGGGTGGGTCTCATTGGGTAAGAATGTAAGAGTTAGGAGCAGGAGTAGGCCGCCTGGCCCTTCGAGCCTGCTCCATCATTCAATAAGATCATGACTGATCTTTTTGTGGCCTCAGCTCCACTTACTTAACCCTTAATTCCTTTATTGTTCAAAAAAATCTACCTTGGCTTTAAAAACATTTACTGAGGTAATGCCACCTACTTCACTGGGCAGGAATTGGAGTTGAATTTTCTTTTTAAAGTTAAGAAATGGAAGAGGGAGCAAATGTGTCTAGACTTTGCCCAGGGGTTAAGTCAGCATTTTCCAAGAAATTCCACCTTCCTCAGCTCATTCCATAGCCACATGCACAGCACTCTGCTGTTTTGTAACCCATTATAGGCCCTACTCAACCCTGGCAGCTGTCAGAGACCAGGGAGAAAGCAGCCCCACACTTTAGCAATGCCTCCTGAGAGGTTCTCCCGATAGTTATCTGGGAGCAAACGGAAGCTGTTTTTTTACCCTGTGAATGTCAGCAAGAGACCACTCTGACTGAGTAGCCCAAACAGAGGTACAGAGATCAAGAGAACAGATTCTGGTTCTGCAAGATGATGACTGATCTGTTGTGCTCATACATCAATATTCAATACATCATGCCCCTCAAAATGTGAATTAGCATTGTTGGGCAGATGCTGCAGAGGACTGTCACATAGGAGACTGGGTGCCAGGTGTCTCCATCAGGTACCTCATGCAACCGCTGCCTGTTATTTTATTGCTGTTACCAATGTAGCACGACTGACAGCCGAATGATATTACCGTTCACACATCTGCCAGGACTGCAGGCTGAAAACATAAAAGTATCACTCAAATCCAGCAGCTCACAGACCATCAGCTCACCGACCTGTCATCACAGTTAGGGGAATGTGCACTTTCCTAGTAGGTTTTCACGAAAGGCTTGCAAATAGGGCAAGGCTGCAACCACAAAAGGATAGCCTTTTGAGTGGAGCCCCTTTTCAAGTTCCGTCCTGCTCACTTGCCACAGTCAGGTTTGCTGGTGTCAGTCAGTGTGGAAGCTTCACTTGGGCAAACTTGTTGACCCCTGGTCAGCCTTCACCCCCTAACATTGTAAACAATTAACAATAACAAAGCAGACTGTATCAGGCAGATGTCCTCTCAGCTGATTGACATTGTAAGGATTTAGCCCTAATACAGTAGGCGTTTTTAAAAATTCATTCATGGGATGAGGGTGTCGCTGGCTAGGCCAGCATTTATTGCCCATCCATAATTAGTCAGCGGCTAGTGAAGAGTAACCCACATTGCTGTGGGTCTGGAGTCACATGTAGACCAGGCCAGGTAAGGGTGGCCTGAGGGGCATTAGTGAACCAGATAGGTTTTTCTGACAAAATGGTCATCATTAGACTCTTACTTCCAGATTCTTTCTTCAATTCAAATTCCACCATCAGCAGTGGCGTGATTTGGACCCCGGTTCCCGGAACATTACCTGGGACTCTGGATTAACAGTCTAATCAAATAAGAAAATCTTCTGGTTTTGATGGCGTTCAGTAAACTGAAGAAGTTAGTGCTTGGTAGAGCTTCAAGAAAGCAGCTGATTTTGCCAGGTGTATGCTTTGGATGCTTGGTCGGTATTGTAAACACATCACTTTCTGCTTTGGACTAAAAGAATTGCTCAAAAAAGTAGCTTGGTATATTGATGAATATTCATGGCAGGCATAACAGGTCCCCGACCATGAAGTTTAGGAATCACAGTTCTCCTGAGAGCTTCAGACAATTGTAGCCCACTGTCAGGAATTAGAATTAGGAGCAAAATCCCGACAGGGTGGAAACAGGCCCTTCAACCCAACAGGGTCCACACCACCCCGCCGAAGAGTAACCCACCGAGACCCATTCCCCCAACTAATGCACCAAACCTACATATCCCTGAACACAATGGGCAATTTAGCATGGCCAACTCACCTAACCTACACATCCTTGGCCTTTGGGAGGAAGCTGGAGCACCCGAAGGAAACCGATGCAGACACGAGGAGAATGTGCAAACTCCATACAGTCGCCCAAGGCTGGAATTGAACCCAGGTCCTTGGTGCTGTGAGGAAACACAATTTTTGCTTTATACCCACCCACGTAGACTCCTGAAAGCTTCAGACAAGCCTGGGAAATTCCATCCATTTGCGACTTCACTGCCTGTGGGTGGTTCAATACCAAGACTGTTCACCATTAAGCTACAACTCATCCATAAAGTCAATAAATCGGAAAGGCAGGAATGAATTTCCAAAATTATTTAGAGCTCTTTGGAGCAGCTTATCACTTTACAATCAGATGACAAATTAATGTTCACCCCAAATAGAGTTCCATGTTCACTCTGACAGAAGGTGAAAGGAGAAATGGAGTCAAACAGAACTGAAAGGCTGCTGTTCTGACATTAGGTTGGGTCCCAGTAATGAAGTGAAATGAATCTGTTCTGTTCTGAAGAAGGGTCACTGGACGTGAAACGTTAACTCTGGTTTCTCACCAATGATGCTGTCAGACCTGCTGAGCTTTTCCAGCAGTTTCCATTTTCGTTTCTGATGCCCAGCATTTCTTTTGTTTTCATGGATCTGTGTTGTCCTCTTGCAATTAAACAAAGCAATGGGAAGGGAGATTCACCCAAACCGATGACAGTCCAGCAGAGTGAGCAAAAGGCAAACCAAACTGGATATGAACAGTAGCTTTTGGCTTTTGGGTGAGGAACATCGTGAGTGACAACATTCATCATACACAAATCTTTCCATTTTTCTGCACTTTTGATTGAAATTGGAAAAGGATTCTTATTAAAAAAGTAAGGATTGCTGCAGTTTTTAAAAGCTGGCATTTGTAAGTATCACTTACACAGCTGCTTGTCCAAACAATAGTGGAAGCCAAGTGTGCAGATGAGCTGGAGCTGGGGCTGTATCAATGAAACTGTGGCTGGCACCAAGTAGCTGAATATTTAGTCAGAAACCATCAGATCACTGCAGGAGAAGGAACTGTGTTTTTGCACTACAGTAAAAAGCCGAAGACAGCTAAATTATTTCCCGTTATCAATTGCTGTAAGCTGTGAATTTTATTGAATTATAAGTGTGAGCCAGTCACCTTCTACAAACAAGTGAAGTATCTGGAGAAGGAAGATTGAGAAACAGCATTCTGAACAGCAAAAGGATCTATGAACATAGGCCAGTAAACTGCCTTCCTACTCTTCCCCTGCACATAACATCTACATTTTTACATACATCTGTATGTGCGTGTAAAGGGGGAATCTATAAAGGATTTCATTACAACAGACAGTCAGTAACATTATAGCTGAAGAATTAGGAAAGATGCTGCTTAGGATGCAGAAATTTTCTTTGAAGTGGGCAGCACAGTGGTTCAGTGGTTGGCACTGCTGCCTCACAGTGCCAGGGACCCTGATTCAAAACCACCCTCAGGCAACTAGCTGCATGGAGTTTGCACATTCTCCCCATGTCTGCATGGGTTTCCTCCAGGTGCTCCAGTTTCCTCCCAGTGATGTGCAAATTGGGCAGACAGACCATGCTAAATTTACCCTAGTGCTCAGGAATGCGTATGTTAGGTGTATTAGTCATGGGAAAATGCAAGGTTACAGGGATATTGTGGGGATTCTGGATGGGATGCTCTTCAAAGGGTTGGTGTGGACTTGTTGGGCCAAATGGCCTATTTCCACACTGAAGGGATTCTATGGAGATTTGATGCTACGGAATAGTATGTCCATTGAAAATATCAAACTACAGTACATGCATTGTCACACATTCCTGTTAAAAAAATCAGGAAAAGAGAATATGAATGTTATGCAATGTGTGGAGTCCTAAACTTTATTGACCATAGAACATCAGCAGTAATGTTACAGATATCAAATGAAATACAAAAGACTCAAAACGCAAATGAAGAATGTGCTCAAATTCGACGACAGTGTTTTGAAAAGGATGGCTTGAATTTATCTGAGATAACTCTTAACATGAGGCACTGAGTCTTGTGGATGATTAGTTGAGTTTTGGGGAGAGGAAGGTTGTAACTAGTGTACTCAGACTTGAGATCTTTCAGAATTTAATCTCAGGTCATTCGTGTATAAGAAAGGATCACAGCAGAGAGTCACATTCTCATGAGGGTTTGAAAACCTTTGGAAGAAATTATTTCTAACTGCATCAGCTGGGTGATCCATTGTCAGGTTAGAGATCCATTGTCGGGGATCCAAGATGGCGGCGACCCAGCAAGACTGAGTCTATAGTGCTCCTCCCAAGACTTGGGTACAGTGGGTCACCTACCCCCTACCACGCTCACCAAATCATTTATAATAGTTGTGTAATTTAATTAGTTGTGTAATATTACATTTAAACAATTTAATCCTAAGTAAAAACTAAAGGGAGGAAGGGAGCCCGCAGCTCTCAGCAAGCAGGAACCCCTCCCCCACCCTCTCCAGCTGCAGCAGAGGCATCCACAGCCGCCCCGGGGGACTTACCTACAGTGATAAGCCTTGCAGAAAATATCTCCAAGCTGGATTCGAAGATCGATGCCTTTATTGCAGAATCCAGAAATTGTTGGGACTCGCTCTCGGCCGCGCTGCAGAAGCACGACCGAGAAATCCAAGAAACTGAACGCCGAGTCGGAGGGGCGGAGTTAAATGCCGCGACCTCCGAAAATACCGCTCAATCGGCCGTGGATCAGGTCCGGACTCTCGAGCAGCGAGTCCAGACCCTGGAAAATCATATTGACGACCTCGATAATCGAGGTCGCCGAAAAAATATTCGTTCGCTGGGCCTTCCCGAACGGGAAGAGGAAGGCCAGCTTACAGCTTTCCTGGAGCAGTGGCTGCCACCCAGCTTACAGCATTCCTGGAGCAGTGGCTGCCACAGCTTTTAAATCTGGAGGCTGGATCAGGCCAGGTAAGGGTGGAATGGGCCTACCGGGTAGCAATACGCGGGCCCGGCTCGAACCAGCGCCCGCGCCCGGTCCTGTTCCGGGTGCAGAGCTACAAGGAGAGGCAGATACTCCTAGAAGTCTCTAGAAATCTTGGAAAAGACTCCCAAGCTATGATTTATAAAGGATCCAAGATCATGCTATTTCAGGACTTTTCCCCAGCTCTGGTTCGAAAGAGGAAGGCATTCGACGAGGCGAAGAAGCGTTTAAGGGACTTAAATGTACAGTACTCCTTACACTACCCAGCGATGTTACGCTTTAACCATGAAGGATCCGTATATAACTTTGGATCACCAGAAAAGGCTAAGGAATTCTTGGACTCTCTTAGATAAACTGTAAGACATAATGGATGTTGGTCTGCCTTTCCCCCCGCTTTGGTTTATATCCCCCCCTCCCTTTTTTTTCTTACCTTA
>NC_057719.1:89938003-89947978 GCF_004010195.1 Chiloscyllium plagiosum | reverse complement strand
GGCCCCTCGGGGGTGGAATCCCGCACGAATACGGGTTTTATTACATCTGATGCTAACACATTCCGAGCATGTAAGAGACTTAAATATACACTCTGGTTAGTTGTAGGTTAGATTAGTAGTTAGTTGAGTTGTTTTTTTTTTCTTTTTTTCGGTTTTTTTTTGTTAAATTTTGGCTATTGTATATTTGAGCTAATTGTATATCAATGTTTATATCTGAGAATTTTGTTTATTTTTGTAAACTTGTAAAAATGTTAAATTTCTAATAAAAATATCTATAAAAAAAAGAGATCCATTGTCAGGTAGTGATCTTATCTCTATCTAGACTGCAGAGTGAGCCATCTTCGTATTGGATCTTTCTGAGCTCAGGACTTCTCCTACTATAGATATCAGCATGGTTCCCCGTCCAAAACAGTATTAGCTTGGCTGTTATTCCAGACCCTTCCCGAATGGTCTGACTCCAGGCAAACTCCCAATGGGAAGGAGATGGAGGACTCAAATTCCTGGTATTCCACACTCACTCATGGCAGCATCCAAGCAACACATTTAGAGAGGGGGAAGCAGGAATGGGTTGGGCAGGTGAGTGAGCTGCATCTCAAACTGAAAGTTACGATCATGGTCAAAAAATGTGGTGTTGGAAAAGCACAGGAGGCCAGGCAGCATCTGAGGAAAAGGAGAGTTGACGTTTCGAGCATAAGCCCTTCAGGAATGTGATTGAAAATGGATTAATTATTGTGCAGATTGGGAATGAACTGGTTATTCTGAACATCAGGAACTGTAAATCTGAAAACTGGGAGTGGAATGGTTATTCTGAAGACTGGGAACGGATCAGTTATTCTTACATTTGGCAATGGACTGATTATTCTGAACTTTGGGAATGGACCATTTATTCTTAAAATGTGGAATGGGCTGGTTAATCTGAAGATTGGGAGTGGACTGGTTATTCTAAAGATCAGGAAGACGACTTGAAAAGCAAAACTGGTTTTCTCTGACATTCACAGGCAATTCGACAGAGTGTAAGAGAAAACCCAGAGTGGTTTAGAGAAGAGTTGAGGAAAATACTTTTCACCCACAGTGTGGTAGGGCACGGAATGTACAGCCTGGGAGAATAGTTGAGTTGGTAAACCTCACAACCTTTAAAAACTGATTGGATGAACACTTGAAAGGTCAGAAAGTTCAGGGCTATGGTTCTAGTGCTGGAAAGTGGGATTAGTGTAGATTTAGAAAATTTTTGTTAGCACAGATTTGATGGGCTGAAGTGGCGTTTCTGCATGGAATGAACCTGTGATTCTAACCGGAATTTTAGACCTGCTCCAAGGAAATGAGGACTTGGAAGATTGGTGAAACCACCGAAACAGTTCTCACCTTGAGCTCGAGATGATAGAGGGGCGGTGGGGAGATGGGCTTTTTAAATGGAGTCAGACTTGGAGGGAGGGGTGAAGGGTTAATATCCGAAATGTAAATAGATGGTCAATATCAGCAGATATGTAAGAAAACATGACAACAGAATTTACAGGTTCCCCGTGAAGCCTAATGCCAAAGTCAGAAGCAAATGATTAATCAAAGATAATATTAGCTAGGAGTGAGCCTCCTTTAGTTTCTATTGATCCTAACGTAGGCCATAATCAGCTTTTAAGACCCACAACAAAAACAACACTATCTTCATTTCTTTATTGCCTGTTATTGCCCTGGCATTCAGTTCACTGTCAGTTCAATTACATAATAAAGCAAAATCAGTGTGATCAGCATTTGCACCAGCTGGAGAAGAGAAATCTCAGCTTTAAGGTCCATTAAAGACTCGGGTGAGAGAGGACTCTTCAGAAAGAGTTCTCATTTCTTTCTGCAGGAGTTGTCAGTCTCATGTTGGGGGGAGGTGAGAGAAGAAATAGTAATCACAAACAAAGCTAAATGTTTATAACTTTGCTATTGTGCCACCAGACCTCTCTGCTACAGAAGGCAAGGTAGAGTGTCAGTAAGCACTCAGACTGAAGGCCCCAGGTCCAAATGCCGGTCCGGCTCTTGGACACAAAATCAAAGCTGACACTGAGGGAGTGCTGCAATGCTGGAGGTGCTGACTTTCAGATGAAATGTGAAGGTGAGGCCAGCTCTGCCCTCTCAGAATACATAAGGATCCCATCGTTAGCACCAACCTTGTAAATCTGCTCTGAAACTTAACATTTTCATAATGTCACGGAACCAAAAGCCAAGATATTAGATTGGATCTTACCTTGTGTAACAACAATCTCTTTGTAAGTGCTTCTCCAGTGAATAGTGTTCAAAATGCCACATTGATTTGAGAGTGATGTACATAGATTAGATTAGATTCCCTACACTGTGGAAACAGCCCCTTCGGCCCAACCAGTCCACATCGACCCTCCGAAGAGTAACCCAGCCAGACCCATTTCCCTCTGACTAATGCACCTAACACTACGGGCAATTTAGCATGGCTAATTCACCTGACCTGCACATCTTTGGACTGTGGGAGGAAACTAGACCACCCGGAGGAAACCCACGCAGACACGGGGAGAATGTGCAAACACCACACAGACAGTCACCCAAGGCTTGAATCGAACCTGGGACCCCGGTGCTGTGAGGCAGCAGTGCTAACCACTGAGCTGCCCCTCTTAAACTAGAGTTTTAAATTTAAGTAAGGTTGATTACCTAAGCATGAGCGGTGAATGATCAAGTCCTGTCTTTGCACTGCAGACCCCTAGCCATCAAGTTATGTGACATTATTGCTGTGTGAAATGGGATTCAGCAAAGATTATGGGTCCTGTTAAAACCCATCTAAGAAGTACGGCTATAACTTTGGCATCTGCCAATAATGACAGTGCCGTTACTCTCTGTTATTGATGCAATTTTAGTCATTGGTATTAGTTACTGGCGGAATTAAAATTCTTTCCATCGGTTATTTCTGTACTGTAAATTATATAGCATCTCCGATTCCCTTCATAATCTTCTGGCTTTCTCCTGTTAGCTGCAGCACTTCTCATTCCCTCCATTCCCTTCTTCCCTATCCCTTGGTTTACCTGTCCATTTCCCTCATTTCATTCTCCTTCTCTTCCTGGGTTTCAGAGATTTATATCATACAGAAAGAGGCCCCGCGGCTGATCATTGAGCACCTTTCTGCTCCAATTCCATTTTCCAGCACTTGGCCCATTGGTTACAGTGCTTCAAGTGATTGTCTAAATACTTCAATGCTGTAACGGTTCCCATCTCCACCATCCTTTCAGGCAGTAAGTTCCAGATTCTCACCACCCTCTGGTTGAAAGAAAGTCCCCTCCAATCCCTTCTAATTCTCCAGACCCTTATCTTAAATCTATGCCCCATAACTGATCTCTACTAAGGGGAAAAGTTTATTCCTATTGACATTATCCATGTCCCTCAGAATTTTGTACACCTCAATCAAATTGCCCTCAGAGCTTTGTGCACCCAATCAGATCTCCCTCAAACTTTTCTGCCCCAAAGAGAACAAAAAAAAGGAACATTGCCCCTCCTCTGCAGTTTCTCCTTCCTCACTACCCCACCTCTGTTCCTCCTTGGGGGTGGCACGGTGGCTCAGTGGTTTGCACTGCTGCCTCACAGCGCCAGAGACTCGGGTTCGATTCCCACCTCAGGTAATTGTCTGTGTGGAGTTTGCACATTCTCCCATAATCTGCGTGGGTTTCCTCCGGGTGCTCTGGTTTCCTCCCTCAGTCCAAAGTTGTGCAGGTCAGGTGAATCGGCCATGCTAAATTGTCCATAGTGTTAGGTGCATTAGTCAGAGGGAAATGGGTCTGGGTGGGTTACTCTTTGGAGGGTTGGTGTGGACTGGTTGAGCCGAAGGGCCTGTTTCCACACTGTAAGGAATCTAATCTAATCCTTCTTCAGTTTGAAGGTTTTAAGTCACAGAGGCTCCAACCAGTATTAAAATATGGTCAGTTCACTGATGTCACATGGTCAAATGTCACATGGTTGAAACATCACACAATTAGATTGTCACATGACTGAATCAACCAGAGTTGTGAACCTACCTTTTTGCCAAACATATGACTCTAATCAAATTCATTAACATTCATGCTTTTTTCAACTTGGAGTCAAGAATCCCAAGCATTTCTGATGTACGTGCATATTCTGTCGGCATCAGCAATGCTTGCAGCCATGGTAACTAAACAGAGCACAAACAGGTAGTTCAGACATTTGCTTTGGATATGGGCCGAGACATAAACAAGGCACAAGGCCACAAATATCTTCACCTTTGAATTTATTCTGGAGACAGTAACATGGAAGGAAAAATATAATCTGAAGAAGGGTCACTGGAAATGCTTTCTCTCCGCAGATATTGCCAGACTTGCTGAGTTCCTCCAGTAATTTCTGTTGTTCATATAGAGTCATAGAGATGTACAGCATGGAAACAGACCCTTCACTCCAACCTGTCCATGCCGACCAGATATCCCAACCCAATCTAGTCCCACCTGCCAGCACCCGGCCCACATCCCTCCAAACCCTTCCTATTCATATACCCATCCAGATGCCTTTTAAATGTTGTAATTGTACCAGCCTCCACCACTTCCTCTGGCAGCTCATTCCATACCTGTACCACCCTCTGCGTGAAAAAGTTCCCCCTTAGGTCTCTATTATATCTTTCCCCTCTCATCCTAAACCTATGCCCTCCAGTTCTGGACTCCCCAACCCCAGGGAAAAGACTTTGTCTATTTACCTTATCTATGCCCCTCATAATTTTGTAAACATCTCTAGCATTTGTAGTTTTTTTAATTTTGTTTTAGGCAAAAGGTTATCTTGAATTTAGAAAGCATTTGTTGCCCACTCGGGATGACTTAACACATATAGTCAAAGGCTTGCTTTCCAAGGGTAGTCACTGTTGTAAGTTACATAACAGCAAACAATTTGCACACAGCAAGCTCCCAAACCAACGTTGTGATAACCAGGGAAGCTGTTCTTGTGATGCGAGTAGAGGGACAAATATTGGCTTGGCTTCCAGAAGTAATTAACTTTCACTTCTTCAAGATAGTGGTTGTTCTGATATTGTAGACAGGCAGGATGCTGGAAGAAGACAGATCAGGAGGTGGAGGAGTTGCATATATATATAAATGGTATGTATATCTTACAACAGGGAGTACTGTAACTTGTCATGTGATACAGCAATGTTAGTTGATGACACATATGGTAAAGCTCTTCAACCTTCTTTAAACCGGAATTTAAGTTTGGTATGCTTGTGTTAGCCTGATATAACATGGTGGCAGTGTTGAGGTATTAACAATGGCATTGAATGTAATGAGAGTTACTGCCCTGAACAATTGGGGACAATGAGGGAAACCAAAAACCCAGGGGTAACATCAAAAATGCTGGAAAGATTGGTGGCAGCAACATATAGGAATGATTCCAAAATTATTCTCAAGGATCTCGAGCCATCTTGAGGGCAGTTTTATCGGAAATGTAACTGTCCAGAAGCAGTCTTTAGTTGTGGAATTAGACTTTAAAAAATTTATCAGAATCGAGATTGCAGGACTGTGAAGCTGTGAAGCACTGCATGATGTCCCAGCGTAAGAGTTCTGAGTGTGGAATCTTCCCGTGCATAGGATGAAAGCCTGTGCTCCAACCATAGAGTTCAGGATGTGGCAGAAGTCTGTAGGTACAGTCAACTGCATTATTTTTCCCAAAGAGCAAATGTCATTAAAGGGAAAAAAAAATTAAAAGGGAAGTCCCCAAGTAAGTGAATTCTTGAAGACAAAAGATTTTGATTCGTGACAACAGAATATCTGATCGTGAACTGGATGACTTCAACCCTTTCAGCAGGGTACGGGATTAGTTGTTTCGACACTGGAAGTGTGGAGCTCAGCAAACAAGCAAAATGAAATGCAGGTAAAGAGGTGCCCAGAGTATAAACACTTGCTGGACTGTCAGAAACAAAGCTGGAAACTGAGCTGAGAATTAGAATCAATTTGAGAATCCATAAAATCAAACAGCCCAAAGAAAATAGAGAATGCTGGAGAAACTTAGCAGGACTAGCAGCATCTAGAGAGAGAAACAGAGCTAATACTTTGAGTCTGATATGTCTCTCCTTGGGAGGTGAACACAGCTGGAAAATGATGGTTTTCTGTTTTGTTCAATGAAACATTATCTCTTGTTTCTTGCTCAAGAGATGTTGCCATCTTTGAACATTAAACTGGGTGATCATAAAGTGTTGTTACAAGATGGCTACTCTTGAAGAGGTCAACTTCAGGTTTGCTCGAGCCAATCTTCTCAAAATTGGACCTGAGGCAAAGATGGCTTACTATTACTCTGGGCTGCTCTTTGTCCTTTTCCATAGCCTGCCTAACCTTCACGATCACTGGTCCTGAAATGTTCTCCCAATGACACTTTACCCACATCATTCCCTTGAACAATGGCCAGAGTGCCTCCTTTCTCACTGAACTTGAAACACACTGCTGTAGAAACCTTGCCTGAACATACCTGAGTGACTCCCAACCCTCAATGCTTTTTATGCCAACATCATTTCAGTCTTTATTTAGATAATATAAAAGGTCCCCTTTAAAACTATTCTATAATTCTCATACTTCTCCATAGTTTGCTCAAGCATTTGTTCCTCTTGGTCTTTCTCATTGAATATTGACCTATACTCTACACTATTTCTTAACTCTAGCTCCTTAGTAAATGGATTCTGTCCTTGAGCCCTGTGGGACATCCTCTGACTCCAGCATGGCAACACACTCCTCTGTCATTACCCAAAAAGTTACAGAGATCTTACAGCGTAAAGGAAGGCGGTGAACGAAATCCGAGAGTTGTCTGTTCTCTTGGTGACCAACAGAATACTCTTGACAAAACATTTGTTTTCCTGCAGGACCTGCCCCCTTGAGCATTCCTTGATGTTGTTCTGCTAGCTTTTTGTATCAGGAGTCTTCAAATCCCTGAGCCAAGCACAATGGCCCTGAACCCGGCCCCCAAGCTGAGCACAGAGTGGCCCAAAAGGGGCTGGTGGGAGCCAGTTGGAGCGAAGAATTGAAACAGTGGCATGCTGAGTTACAAAGCTGAAGTGCCATCGTTGACGGAGTTTTTAACAGTTTCTGTAAGTGGGCCCACTCTCCTAGTTTGTGTTTCAAAGTTGTGACATCATTCAAGTTCAAAGTGGGCTGATACAGGGAATAAGTTTGGGAAGCTTGTCCCTGGATTCCCAATCCCTGGTTATTGAGCACTAGCTATCAGGCGCTGGGTATCGAGTCCATGTTATTGGGCACTAGCTATTTGATCCTGGTTATCGATCATCCAAATACTGGGGCCTACTAGTCAGCACTGGTTATTGGGCACTAGCTATTTGGTTCTGATTCTCAGGCACTGGTTATTGAGTTCTGGTTATTGGGTACCAGTTATTGGTTCGTGGAGGCTGTTAGCTTTATGGGTGGCATGGGTGCTCAGTGGTTAGCACTGTTGCCTCAAGCACCAGGGACGTGGGCTCGATTCCGGCCTCGGGCAACCATCTCTGTGGAGTTTGCACATTCTCCCCGTGTCTGTGTGGGTTTCCTCCCACAATCCAAAGGTGAATTGGCCATGCTAAATTGCCCACAGTGATAGGTGCATTAGTCAGGGGTATATATAGGGGGGTGGGGGGGGTTATTCTTCAGAGGGTCAGTGTGGGCGTGTTGGGCCGAATGGCTTGTTTCCATACTGTAGGGCATCTAATCTAATATCTTGTAGAATGATGTCACACATACTTGTCTGATCACGAATGCGTTCTATATTACAACACAGCTCTTGAAACACCACTTCCTTAGGGCGAATTGATGATTAGAATTAGAATTCCTACAGTGTGGAAACAGGCCCTTCGGCCCAACAAGTCCACACCGACCCTCCAAAGAGTAACCCACCCAGACCCATGCCCCTACCCTATATTTACCCCTGACTAATGCACCTAACCTACACATCCCTGAATGTTATGGGTAATTTAGCCTGGCCAATTCACCCTGCCCTGCACATCTTTGGATTGTGGGAGGAAACTGGAGCACTCGGAGGAAACCCACCCAGACATGGGGAGAATGTGCAAACTCCACACAGACAGTTGCCTGAGGCTGGAATCAAACCTGGGTTCCTGGCATTGTGAGGCAGCAGTGCTAACCACTGCTGTGCCCCCCACCCTGACGATGGCCTCTGTCAGGGAGTAAATGGATCAGAGTTGAGTGTTGCCTGGAAGGCTGATGCACTAATTTTGAACTTACTGATATAATCTCAACAATTATTAATCTTGCCCTGCACTTTCAGTTTATTGGCTGAGGAAGAGCTACTTCATACTTTTGGTATTTGCACTTTGATTATTTCAATGCTGTCCTGGCTAGCGTCCCATTCTGTGTACCTTTGTCAGTGATCCAAGTCCCCTTCATCCAACATCCCTAATGCTCATTCTTTGATTTCAGGTTCTACAATGCCTCCATTTGAGTTTTCTCACCAATGGTTACAACTTCCTCCATAGCTTTACCCCTCCCAATCTTGAGGCTCTCCTAAAACCTCAAAACCACTGTTCAGAGATGTTAATACACAGCTCGGACCAGCAAGGACTTGAACTCAGGTCTTTTGAGCCAAGAGGTAGGGGATGCCATCACAGCGCCTCACCACTTGGATGTCTTCACTTGTCTAATTCACAGCAGTTATGAATGAGCAGTGCCATTTTAATCTTCCATGAACCTTCCTGTCACAGCTTATGAGGCTACAATGTGTCCCACACGCTACGTACTTATCGAAGGAGAGCACTGTAGACTGTTAAACATGGGGGAATGACATTCAACCCATCAGACCTGTACTAGCCCTTACAAACAGCTGCTTCTATTCATCCAACCCCCCCCACCACCTAATTCCACTGAGGCAGCAGGGAAGGATGCTTCAGCTGGAGCTTCTATTCTCTATCCGTTTCTTCCTTTTTTTTCCCTCTTCTTTTTCCTCTCTTGGTGTTTCTTCGTTTTCTTTCCTTCACTCAGGACAGACCTGGTGAGGTGTCCTCTCAGGAGGAAGCGAGGACTGCAGATGCTGGAGACCAGAGTCGTAAAGTGGGGTGCTGGGAAAGCACGGCAGGCCAGGCAGCGTCCGAGGAGCAGGAGAGTCCTGCCTGGGCATGTTCCAGAGGTAGCAGGAGGAGATCGGGCGTGGCAGCAGCTTCAGCGCCAACAGCAGAGACGGCATCATGGCCCAACGTGGGAAGAGCAAGCAGTGAGGGAGGTCCATGTATCTGCGGCAGCACTGAGAAAAGACAGCTGTCTCCTGGAGAGAGAGAGAGATAGAGAGAGAATGTGAAAGATTCGTCATGGTCTGCTGAAGTTTTAACTTTATTCCTTTATTTTGCTAATTTATGATAAGAAGTATTTTAATGTTAACACATACTTTATTTCTTAATTTTTCTATTTAATCTATGAAGGTAATGCTTAATTTTCTTATCTTTGTGCTTACGTTTTGATGTCCCTCAGTACCTGTGTACCTAAGATGGCACTGTGTCTGGTAACATTATCCACTTTTTGCTGTACTTCGGTACTTGAGTTCATGTGACAATAGAATCTGAGTCTAACATCACCTCATTCCCTGCAGTCCTGCAATGGTTTCCCCCATTCAAAGTTGTCACTTTTTTGAAATTTCCTATTCAATCTGCAGTCACCAGTGTTCCAGATCACATCGTCATAGAGATGTACAGCATGGAACCTGTCCATGCCGACCAGATATCCCAACCCAATCTAGCCCCACCTGCCAGCACCCTCCAAACCTTTCTATTCATATATATGCCTCTTAAATGTTGTAATTGTACCAGCCTGCACCATTTCCTCTGGCAGCTCATTCTATACATGTACCACCCTTTGCATGAAAATGTTGCCCCTTAGGTCCCTTGTATATCTTTTCCCTCTCACCCTAAACCAATCCTCCTGGTTCTGGACTCCTGGACCCCAGGGAAAAGACTTTGCCTAGTTATCCTATCCATGCCCCTCATGATTTTATAAACCTCTATAA
>NC_057719.1:89933406-89937930 GCF_004010195.1 Chiloscyllium plagiosum | reverse complement strand
CTATCTACCTGCGACTCTACTTTCAAGAAGCTATGAACCTGCACTCCAAGGTCTCTTTGTTCAGCAACACTCCCTAGGACCTTACCATTAAGTGTGTAAGTCCTGCTAAGATTTGCTTTCCCAAAATGCAGCACCTCGCATTTATCTAAATTAAACTCAGTTGTTTTACATTATCCGTTTGAAGGAGAACAACCTCTTTGGCACAGGTCTCACAGCAAGACCATTAACCAACCCCCACAGTCAATCCTTTGCACCTTTCAAACAGCTTGACATCCTTCGCAGCATAAAATGTGCAGGAGGGGAAACGATATTCCAGCTGGGGCTGAACTTGTATTTTGTAAATGTGAGCATAACCTTACTGCTTTTGCATTCTCTTTCACAAACAGCCTGAGTCTATAATCTTGGAAATGCAATTTGGCAGTGGGCTGTGAGCATGGAATTGTTTCCAGTGAGCAAAAGATAGAAACTCAGATAAACAGTTTGCAACTGAAAAGGCTCAAAGCAATAATTGTGCATAATTGGTTTTAAGGTGGGGCACCCTCTGCCCAGGATATATATTTTTTGAAACTTTAAATTCCCGCCAGTTACCACAGGCCACAGACCAACTCCGCTGGAATTGTTCCAGAGAGTATTTCAACACAACTTATATCCTCTACCATTTGCTGGGGTTTTGCATACATTGTTTACGCTGGGATATTTTAGACCATCCTAACACTGAAGACACCAGAAGAGCTTTAGAGAACAATGAGTTGTTTAACAGAGGTGTTTAAAACAATAGGGATTTAGTTGAGTCGACATTGAGCCTATTTCCTAATGTGTGGGGATTAGGGCTGGTGTTCTTGCCAAGAAACCATTGGATTCAGTCTGAAGTATTTTAATGTGGACTCATGATGCCAAGGCAAATGACTAAGAACTGGAAAATGGGATTAGAATAGTTAGGTGTTCAATTTTGACCAGCGAGCTGATTTTTTTTCCCTCTGTGCTGCAGACCTCTGTGACTGTATGACCCCTGTCCAAAGGCTACCCCCTTGACTGGACTGCAGTCTCGCTGACAACCATGATAAGCTTCCTGACCTTGTGTCTGCACTAAACACTAAGGCAAGACAGAGTCATAAGAGCTTGGTTATGTTCCCTAGCTGAGTTGTTAGCATTGGGGGCCTGTGTTCGATTCCACCTTCAGGTATTTATGTGCGTGGAGTTTGCACATTCTCTTCGTGTGTGCGGGGTGTTCCTCCGATTTCCTCACAGCCTCCTCACTCAGATCTCTCAGAGCCTGATTTCAATGGTGAACGGCTGACACAGTTAGTAATCGGCAGGCAAACTTCAACGTGAAGTAACAAAAGATCTTAAAATCTAGCAAGGTACTCCATATGTATTATGCATTATTTAATATGTTTATTCATTTAAATGTGTGAAGGAGATGTTTGATAAATGGTGAGTTCTGGTAATCCTCAGGATGTTGCAGAAAGAGTGATGAGAGCAGATCTGGGGGGGGGGGGGGGGGGAACTGGGATATATTTGAAGGGGAAAGAAATAAGATGATCAGTCACAGGAGTAGAAGTAGACCATTTAACCCATCGAGTTCAGGCACCATTCATTGGCTTGGCAAGCTTTTAAAGACCCATCACTGGTAGGACCTGGTATAGCTAGGTGTTTGTTTTTGACTGGGACAGACTCGATGGGCTGAAGGACCTTTTTTTTTCACGCTGTAGATCACTATGACTCTCAGGCCTCTGGCCTCCCTCTGAGCTGTGGGAGCCAGTACCTCCGCAGTGAATTATCATACAGTTTTTGCAGATTAATTCTCAATTTAGAAAAGCCAGTTCTGGAATTGAACAAGAGGTTGGCGAGAGTGCCTCAGTTGGGTCTACAAGGAGTGACTGATACATTGAAAGAGAATCTGGATGACCACATGGAGAAACTAGAGGGAGGAGATTTGGGTAGAACCGTAGTCAGACTGAATGGCCTGCTTCCATGTGGCTTATGACATTCCCTGGCACTCTGTGAGTTAAATCCTAAGTCCCAGCCACTATCTTCACATTCTTATATATCCATCAAAGCAATGGTAGGCACTGCATGCCAGCAGTGAGAATATTGATTGATAATAGCAGCTCACTGGAACAATGTGTATCTGTGTAACCCATGGTGATGACCTCACCTTGCTATTTACAAGTGCAGTGTTATCTCAACCGAAACATTTACATCAGCAAGTCCTAGACTCTCACCTGAAGCTGACAGGGTGGGGCCGCTGCAGTTTGACAGTTTTTTTATTGTTTTTGGTAATTTACTGAGCCAAGCCTTTAGTCTTCAGTGCTGGGGTTTGGCGTCTGTGTCACGGTCTCTTGTTTTTTCCTTAAAGTGTGTGTGAGGTGAACAATCCAGGAGAGTGCTGCATTGTCAGAGATGCCATCCTTTTATGAAAGGTAAAACCGCCTGGATGTGAGATGATCCCTTATACTATTGAAAGTGGAGCAGAAGCCATGAAACAGTTGCAGGTGGACATAGACATATTGTGAGTGGGCAAAAAGCTGGTGGAGGGAGTATAGTCAGGAAAATGTGAACTTGTTCACTTCCGCAGTAAGAGTAAGAAAAGCAGAGTATTTCTTTAAATGAAGAACGACTGTAGAATTCTGAGTGCAAGAGATTTGGGTATTCTGCTATATAAGATTATATGACCATTAAGTGTTGGAGCACATGCTTGTCCTTTCCACACAACATGTATCCTTGAATATTTCATTCCCAGGCCTGATCACAATTCAGCCATGGTTCTCTGATATCTACAACTTGGTACCAGCCAATTTTAATCTGCATTTCAAGCTCATTTGTTTTGTATACAGGGTGACCCCCATATCTGTGAAATCGTTTTCCGCAGTTTCAGTTACCTGTGGATTACTGCGCCCCAGACACAGTATAAGGAACCAGGGCCCAGGAGGCTGCTGGGTAGGTATGTTTCCCATTTAAATGAATGGGTTCATTCCTATCCACTGTTGCTAGCTTCTGCAGTAGGTCCTGGAATGTATCTCCCCTGGATATTGGGGGTGCGGAGTGGGGGGGTGGAGGGGGGGGTGTAGAGAGGAGACTATTGTACTCCATACATTTAAGTCTAACACCCTCAGTCCTGCAGTGACTGAGCCCTTTCTCATAATTGTCCCCTTACTTGCTGTGTCCAAAGTTGGATTCATGACCTTTTCATGACTCTGCGATCTATCACATGTTCTGGAAACTTTAATAACATTTGCTGAGGCCTCCTTACCTTTAGCTTGTTTAAAGACCTTGTAGCCTGCCTATTTAGCCTTTCTGCTCGAATCCTGGTCCCAAATCAGTTCCAGTGGAGCTCACTTTTTTTATTTTAAAAATATACTTTATTCATAAACAGTCTCTTTGTATTGTCACAAATACAGTAGCGTACCTAGTAAGCAAATATTTGACTTTGACTCTATCCAAACAAAAAAAATCTCTTACACATACAATGCTATATTGACACACGTTGAGGTTCTAAGAGGGTCTGATAACTACACAGTTATTACCTTCAGCACACCTGGGTGGAGCTGCCCCAAGCATAGGTGCGCTCCTCAGCTCATAGTCCTGGACTTTGGAACGTGTCAGTCTGCAACACTTGGTCAAGGTCAACCTCTTGTTCTGGAAGACCAACAAGTTTTGAGCAGACCAAAGAGTGTCTTTCACCGAGTTAATGGTCCTCCAGGTGCAGTCAATGTTTATCTTGGTGTGCGTCCAGCGGGACAGACCAGAGAGCAGAGTCTCGCGTTACAGAGCTACTCGGGACGAAGCTCAACAAAAAAACTCATCTTTAAAAAAATTTCAAAGATATGCTTTATTCATAAAAACAATATTTTTACATACACATAGTCACAAACGCAGTTCTGTTCTGTACAGTTTCATACACAATCACTTCTTTTATAACGTGTTCTTGTGCAATCGCGCACTATAGAGGAGTCGCATTTTAGAATCCCCAATTTATCAATCACGTTACAGTGAATTTGCGCTAACGAAATGTGCATTTTAACAGAATGACCTGTATAGGAAACAAGCAAAACATTGGAGTTGATTCTGTCCAAAGAAACCAAGATCTCTCTTACACATATAATATTTTATTTACATATATTTGGCACCAGAAAGGTCTGAAAACTGAATGGACCCTCATATAACTTCACAAGAAAGACCTCAGACAGTGGTCTTTCCTCACCGCACCTTGGTAGCAGCTCTCCCTCAGCACATACTGAATGATTACTTTGCAACAGTGTTGACTGAGGAGAGGAACATGATGAATCTTGAGATTAGAGATAGAAGTTTGATTAGTTTGGATCACGTTGGCATAAGTAGGGAAGATGTGTTGGGTATGCTAGAGGTTATTAAGGTGGACAAATTCCTAGGACCAGATGGGATCTATTCCAGGTTGCTGAGGGAAGCAAGAGAGGAAATAGCTGGGGCCCTGACAGATAACTTTGTGGCATCCTTAAATACAGGTGAGGTGCTGGAGGACTGGAGGGTTGCTCATGTTGTCCC
>NC_057719.1:89927737-89933020 GCF_004010195.1 Chiloscyllium plagiosum | reverse complement strand
AGAGATCTGGGAGAGCAGGTCCATTGTACCTGAAGGTTGCTGCACAGGTGATAGAGTGGTCAAGAAGGCATACACTATGCTTGCCTTCATCGGACGGGGTATTGAGTATAAGAGCTGGCAAGTCATGTTAAAATTGTACAAGACATTGGTTCGGCCACATTTAGAATACGGTGTACAGTTCTGTTTGTCACATTACCAAAAGGATGTGGACGCTTTGGGGAGGGTGCAGAGAAGGTTTACGAGGATGTTGCCTGGTATGGAAGGAGAGGTTGAGTAGGTTAGGTTTATTTTCACTAGAAAAAAGGAGATTGAGGGGGGACCTGATTGAGGTTTATAAAATCATGAAGGGTATAAACAGGATGGATAGAGACAAGCTTTTTCCCAGGGTGAAGGATTAAAAAACCAGTGGTTATGCTTTCACATGCGGCAAGTACTTCACACAGAGGGTGGTGGGCATTTGGAACACGTTGCCAGCAGAGGCAGGCACGGTAGATTCATTTAAGATGCGTCTGGACAGATGCATGAGTAGGTGGGGAGCAGAGGGATACAGATACTTAGGAATTGACTGCCAGGTTTAGACAGTAGATTTGGATGGGCTCAGGCTTGGAGGGCCTGTTCCTGGGCTGTAAATTTTCTTTGTCCTTTGTTCTTCTGGACCTTGGAATGTGCCAGTCTGCTGAGGTTGAGGTCAACTCTTTGTTCTGGAAGACAAGTTTCGGGCAGACCGAAAAGTGTCTTTCACCAAGTTGATGGCCTTCCAGGCACAGTTGATGTTTGTCTCAGTATGTGTCCCGGGGAACAGACCGTAGAGCACAGAGTCCCTCATCACGGAGCTGCTTGGGATGAACCTCAACAAAAGTCATGGTGTCTTTTGCTAGACTTCCTTTGCAAAAGCACATTTCACAATTGCAAACCCCCTGCAGTTGCTTCAAGGGCAGCAGGTGGTAGTGTGGACTGACCGGGCTTACGTGTAGGATCTTACAGGTAATGCCTTTCTCAACACCAGCCAAGAGGTGTCTTGGTGCTTGTCGGACAGTCCTGGTGATGAGACATTCTGCCGAATGACTTTGGCAGTCTGCTCAGGGAACCACACAACGGGATCCACCCTCTCCACTTCCTTCAGGGTCTCAAAGATGCTACGTGCTGACAACTTCCTGAGGATCAATGGTCAGCACAACATCGTGGGCTGAAGGGCCTGTTCTGTGCTGTACTATTCTATGTTCTATGAAACTGTGGTCAAAGGTCTTTTTCTTTGCAAATTTCTGTAAAAAGGACAGGTGATATGGCATGGTCCAACATTTGGATCGTTCCACAGGAACAAGGCTAGACCCATCCTTTGCAACACCGGTGACAGGTAGAACCTCAGTACATAGTGATACTTGGTGCTTGCAATAACAAGGATCTACAGACACATACAAAGGTAGCCATCAGGATGAGGGCAACGTTGGGTATCTCTTCCCACATTAGCCAGAGGTTTGTACATGGAGTCCCTGCAGACATGCAGATATCTTAGACAACCAGATGAAGTGGAAAATGGTTCGGGGATGAAAATAGTGCAATTTTGGGGAATGAAACATAGAATAGAATCCCTTCGGCCCAACAAGTCCACACCAACTCTCCGAAGAATAACCCATCCCCTACCCTGACCGATGTACCGAACCTTCACATTCCTGAACACAATGGGACAATTTAGCATGGCCAATTCACCCAACCTGCACATCTTTGGACTGTGGGAGGAAACCAGAGCACCTGGAGGAAATCCACATAGACATTGGGAGAATGTGCAAACTCCACACAGATAGTTGCCTGAGGCTGGAATCGAACCCGGGTCCTTGGCATTGTGAGGCAGCAGTGCTAACCACTGAGCCACCATACCGACCATAAAGGCTGGCACGGTGTCACATACAATGGCAGAGATGTTGTCTCGCACCTGATGACTAGGTTTTTAACCTGTAATGCGGTGGTGCTCCCAAAACATTGGTTTCTGCTTCACTTTGGCAATGCACTCATCCTAAGGTTTTGTGCAGGCCCCAGCCTATCGGAATCATATTCCCAGCACCTGCCAGTAATCTGTCCAGACGGTAAAGGGGATAGAGGATTGGTCGGCTCAGTTCCCAAAGAATATGACCGTGCTCTCGCCTCGATTTCCCTTGGCTCCCGAGGCCAGTCTGAACTGGTTGCAAATGCTCATGAGTCTGTGCACTGACAATGGATCCGAGCAGAAAATAGTGATGTCATCCATGTACAGGGAGGCTTTAATGTGCAGGCCTCTGCTGCCTGGAATAGTCACCCCTCTCAGGCTCACATCCTTCCTGACTAACTCAGCAAAAGGCTCTATACATCACACAAACAAGGCAGGAGAGACTGGGCAGCCCTCCCTGACTCAGGATCTGACCGGGAAGCTTTCTGTTTCCCACCCGTTGATTGAGACTGCATTAACAATATTGGTGTAGAGCAGTCGGATCTAATTGCGGATTTCCTCCCCAAAGCCCATTTTGGAGAGCACGCCCCGCATGTATGAATGCGACATCCTGCCAAAGGCCTTCTCCTGATCCAGGCTGATGAGGCAGGCACCCACCCCTCTGCCTGCACATAGGCAATCGAATCCCTAAGCAGTGTGAGGCTCTCGGAGCATGGCATGCTCGATATAGCACTGGTTTTGTCAGGGTGAATCACCAATCCCAGAACAGACCTGACCCAGTAGGCCTTAGCCAGGATTTTGTAGTCTGCCCATGGATTTGCACATGGTACCTGACAAAGGTGTACTGTCGTACACCACCAGCAAGTCCTGGCCAATCAAATTCCACAGAGCTGAATACAACTCGGCCAATAAGGTGGTGCTTCTGGGAATTTTATTCTTTTCTAAAGACTTTGTCAGCTCATCCTGAGATAACGGTTGGTCTGGCCTCTCCTGCATGCTGTTGTCTAAGACCTCAGTGATGACTAGATGTCATGCTTGATGGCATACAGTCTGGCATTAAAAGATTTGCTGATTCTCATTAGGTCAGATGGAGATGATGTTACCCAGCCATAATCTTCCTTCAGCACGCTGAGCAGAGAGTGCTCCTTCTGCACATCCTGGATAAAGAAATGTAAGCATGTGTCATCTTGCTCCATGGTGCACTCCTTGGATCGGAAAATTATCTTGGAGGTGTCCGAGGCAAAGAGCAAGGCTTACTAGCTCCTCACCTCCTGGAGATCCCCTGTGATATCGTCTCCCATTGGCTGCAGCAGGTGTAGATTCTGTATAGTTTCCTGGATTCCGACATTTCCCCCTGCCCCTCTCTCACCTTCTGAATATCTTTGAGGATAAAGAATCTCTTGATGTTCCCCTTGACTGTTTCCTACCAGTCCACTCAAGACTCGAAGAGGTGCTTCACGGTTCCCCAACTTCTCCCCTCTCAGCTCTTCAATGTTTTCTGCAGACAACAAGTTCACATTTAGCTTCCACGTCCCCTTGGCAGCCCGCTGGTCATCCTGCAGGTGATAGTTGGCCAGCAGGAGACGCTGGTCAGAGAACAACGCTGGCTTGATGTTGGTGGATCTGACCAAGAACATGTGGGTCACAAAAAGAAGATCTATCCTGGAGCAGACCGATGTATTTTCACTGCATTCTGTCTGTGATTTTAATTGTTTCCACCAGGGATCTGGATGCCGAGTCCTGTTCACTGTCAGCTCCTTGGGATTATCCATTCACATTATTGATGCTATTGAGATCTCCGGCCCTGGATGACTCACCTGGATGTTGCCAGTAGCAGTGGGAGCTGCTGCAGAGAGGCCAGCCGCTCATTCTTTACAACCGAGGTGTACAAATGAACTAGTCTCGGGGAGCATTTCTGTACATAACGGCTGCTACACCACCTCCTGAACTTCCGAGAAGGTGCCTCCTTGCAGCAGAATACACATGCTGAAGGAGTGACTACCAGTACCTCCCACCCCTCCCAAACCAAATCGAAGGCCGTCAGTCCATAAGTTCGGCCATTTCCTGTAGCTGCCGAGGTGCAGGGTCCCACACTCCTGCAGAAACAAGAGGCCTGCTTTGACGTTGACCAGTTAAACCAGCATGGAAACATATCACTTAGTAGATTGAGTGTCATACATGTTAATACTGTTGATTTTAACACCCATTTTGAAGAGTTTCTAGACCGTCTTGTCAATGGGAGACTCCCTGCATTTTTGTGGTGTGGACAAACTGCTGGGCGCTCTCCGTACTGAGGTAGCTGGCCTGTTGCTCCCTGGGGTGGAGTTATTGTCCTGCTCTGGTGTTGTCAGGGCAACAATGAAGAGCTCATCACGAAGTTACTGTTTCTTCCCGTCTCAATACTGATGCTAGTGTCTCACAAACGGAACCCTCTTTCCCACACAACTTGTTTAACCACATATTGACTTCCCTTTGCCATAGCAACCAGAACTGTACGCAGTATTTCAAATGTGGCCGAACCAAAGTTCTATACAATTGTAACATGTTCTGACGTAACCCAGCTAATAACCCAGCAATTATAACCTTTGAGGTTCCCGTTCTTTGAACCTCATGTTATTGGTCCCAATGTGAACTCCACCAACTGGATCCTCCTCCACCCCCCCACCCCCCACCCCAGGATTTTCTTAAGTCAGTTTGAGGTGTACCTTATCTTGGCACTAGGCAGGTAATACAGCATTCTGGATTAGTGGTGCTGGAAGAGCACAGCAGTTCAGGCAGCATCCAAGGAGCAGCGAAATCGACGTTTCGGGCAAAGGCCCTTCATACAGCATGCAGGATTTTCAATTTTGTATTAGTCACTAAATGACAGCATGCAGACACAGCAGATCATCAAGGAGGCTTATGAGATGCTATCCTTTATAAGAAGAGAAATTCACATTACTTCACAAGGACTGTAAAGTTGAACTTTATTTCTTTATTTTTCTGCACTTCTATTCTATGTTTTTGTTTACTTTTTATGCATTTTACAATGGCGTAGAGAGTAGCAATACTATACAACGATTTTCACTATACAGGGGAACCTCAATTATCCGAACGAGATGGGCAGGCACTATTTCATTCAGCTAATCGATTATTCGGTTAATTGATTAAATGCCTCTCCTATGGGGCTCGGAGTTTTTAAAGTCGGTTCCCCATTCAGGAAACTGCAGCAGCACTCAATGCGCAACACCCCGCTCCCAACACTGCCCCCAACCCCTGTCCAACACCACCCCTGCCCCAAAACCCTGTCCAACACCGCCCAACACCACCCCCCAGCCCCCAAACCCCATCCCCGCCCTCCCAACCCCTGTCCAACACCGCCC
>NC_057719.1:89907460-89918719 GCF_004010195.1 Chiloscyllium plagiosum | reverse complement strand
TTGATGGGTGTGGTGGTGGGGGGCGGTGTTAGAAGGGTTTGGGGGATGGGCGGACAGTGTTGGAAGGGTTTGGGGGTGGGGGGACAGTGTTCGAAGGGGGGACAGCTGAGGCGTTTGGTTTCTCAATTTCAATAAGATCAGATATGATTTGGCCAGGGTGTGCTGGGAACACGTACTTGCAGATGAATCTAAGAACAATGGGAAATATGGAGAGTACAGGCCAACATGTTCCAATAAAGAGAGACAGTGGGGCTATCAAATCCTGTGAGCAATGGATACCAATAGATTTACATAACATTGAACATCAAACAGCTGTATCCCTCTATGCCCTGGCTGTTCACGTGCCTAAATGCCTCTTAAAGTTTGCTAATATATCTGCTTAAAACTTTGCGAATATAGACTGGACTCTACAAATGACATTTCAATGCTGAAAGCATCAGTTTGGTCAGCTTTTAAACTGCAAATTACTCACAATCACCAAGTGAACCCAGCATTGAACTAAGACAGAAAGGGAGGTGTGTAGCAGATATCAAGGGCTCAAAACAGCAGAAGTCCCAGAGGAGTAAATACTGTACAAGAACTTGAAAAGGAGAACAACAGAGCGTGGGTCGGCACGGTGGCTCAGTGGTTAGCACCGCTGCATCACAGCACCAGTGTCCCAGGTTCAATTCCAGCCTCGGGCTACTGTCTGTGTGGAGTTTGCACATTCTCCCTGTGTCTGCGTGGGTTTCCTCCGGGTGGTCCAGTTTCCTCCCACAATCCAAAGATGTGCAGGTCAGGTGAATCGGCCATGCTAAATTGCATTAGCAGAGGGATTGCATTAGCAGAGGGATTGAATTCAAGAGTCGTGAAGTGATGTTGCAGCTGTACAGGACTTTGGTTAGGCCACAGTTGGATACTGTGTGCTGAAGCTCGAATCAGATCGAGTGTTGAGGGGTGACATTCTAGAAGTTTTGATATCATGGGAGGCATGGATAGGGTGAATAGCCAAAGTCTTTTTCAGAGGATAGGAGAGTCCAAACATAGATGTCGTAGTTTTAAGGTAAAAATGAGGAAATTCAAAAGGGACAAATGGACAACGCTTTCACACAGAGGGTAATTTGCTTATGGAATGTGCGCTGCGTGGGAGTGGTAGAGTCTGAATCATTGGCGACCTTTAAGCGGCATTTGGATAGGTACATGGATGGGTACTTAATCTAGGTTAGAAGTTCGGCACAACATCGTGGGCCGAAGGGCCTGTTCTGTGCTGTATTGTTCTATGTTCTATGTTCTGCAGGTCTGCAATTCTGCAATTATAATTTCTGATACAGAGTAAATGAACTCACATCAGTGTGTAATTGTTTTAGCCAAGAGCTGAGTCAACAAGAATGGAAACTATGTAAAGGAAATATATAATTGTTTTTGTATCAGTAAAAAATGGTATGTTAGCATGAAACATGATTGCAAAACAATGGTAGATGTATGGGCAAATAGATAAGAAATTGTAAGGGGATGACCTCGGCTTGTATAACAGTAGGTAAAAACGTCTGTTTCCCACTTGTACGGAGACACAGGAACAAACCCTAATTAAAGAGGTCATAAAGATCAGAGTGGCCTCCGGAGAGGCCCAGATGGAAAGAATACGCCTAACGATGACCTGCAGTGGGATGACGTCAAATGACCTTATGAGGCCAGAGATAAGCATTCTATCACGGACAAGGCCGGATAAGCAGGGGTGGTGGGATCAGTCTTAGGGAAGTGAATGATGTAAATGGGGGGGGGGGGGGGCGGGAAACAATGAAATAAGAAAAAATATGTAGGGACCCAAATTATATAAATTTCGAGAGTTTGTTGAATTTGGTGTGTTTTTGTCCCTGCCTTGTGGACATTACACCCACTTGCAAGTGTAAAATAAAGGACATTGCTGATTCAGATTTTCATCTCGGACTGCAATTATTGAAGTGAGTGAGCTTTGTTTCTCACAGGCCCAACCCTCTCTCCATAGCAGACCAGAAAATGAGATGTTCACTACATCGATTGCTGGACAAATGAACTTATAAGACACAGGAGCAGGAATTAGGCCATTCAGCCCATCCAGTCTGCCCGGCCGTTCAATCATGGCGGATACGTTTGTCAACTCCCTTCTCCCACTTTCTCTTGATGCACTTGATAATCAAGAACCTACCTATGTCAATCTTAAGTATACTCAATGGCCTGGCCTCCACAATCTTCTGTGGCAATGAATTCCATAGATTCCCACTCTCTGGCTGAAGACATTTCTCCTTATCTCCATTCTAAATGGCCTTCCCTTTACTCCAAAGCTGTGCCCCTCAGGTCCTAATCTCTCCTACCAATGGAAACATCTTCCCAACATCTACTCTGCCTATTTCAATTAGGCACCTCCTCATCTTTCTAAACTCCATCGAGTATAGACCCAGAGCTCTCAAACGTTCCTCATGTTAAGCTTGTCATTCCTGAGATCATTCTCAACATGCTCCAGGGCCAGTAATCTTCCTTGAGATACATGCAGAATATTCCAAATGTGGTCTGACCAGAGTCGTATAAAGTCTCAAAAGTACTTCCCTGCTTTTGTATTCACGTCCTCTCAAAATAAATGCCATCCTTACATTTGCTGTCCTGACTACTGACTCAATTTTCAAGGTTACCTTGAGAGAATCCTGGACTAGAACGCCCAAAAATGCTCTCCCTGACTTCCCTAGTCAGCCACAGTTACCTCATCTTCCCTGTACCATGCTGCTTTTGCCTTGCTGTGTTTCCTGAATTAACCAGGAACTCCTGCCATTGCTGTTCCTCTGTTCTTCTTGCTAGGCTCCTCTCCCAGTCAATTCTACCCAGCTCCTCCCTCATGCCTCTGTGGTTTCCTTTATTCAGCCATAATGCCATTACCTCTGATTCTATCTCCTCTCTCTCAAATTGCAGAGCAAGTTCAATCATATCATGATCACTGCCTCCTAAGGGGTCCTTCACCTTAAGTTCCCTTATCAAGTCTGCCTTTTTGCACAACACTAAATCCAGTATTGCTAGTGAGCTCCACCACAAGCTGCTCATCAACATTTCATAAATTCCTTTTCTTGTGATCCACTGCCAACCTGATTTTCCTAGTCAACCTGCACATTGAACTCCCCCCGTGATCGCTGTAACCTTGCCTTTCCTACACATCTTTTCTATCTCCATGTGTATCTTGCAGGCCAGCTCCTGGCTACTAGTTGGAACATAAGGTTAAAAAGGACATTTTTTTCACCTTTGTGGTTCCTCAATTCTACCCACACAGATTCTACACCATCGGACCCTAATTCATTTCTTACTATTGGTTTAAATTCACTTCTTACTCATGAGGCCCCTCTGCCCGCCTGTCTATCTTTTCGATAGATTCAGCTCCCAATCCTGGGCGATACAAATTAGGAAAAGCAGATCGTCTTTCGGCCACTTGAGTCCACTTCACGGTTCAATAAGATCACAGTTGATCTGTTTAGAATTCCACATTCCCATCTAACCCCCAAAACCCTAAATTTTTTTGCCTAACAACAATCCCCCTACCTCTGTCTCTAAAAGATTCAGTTACCTCACCTCCACCACCTTTTGAGTTCCCTGACTGATTAAAAACCTGTCTCTCTCAATCTGGAATATATCTAATGACCCACCCTCCAGAGCTGTCTGCAATAAATAAGTCCAATAATACCCTGCCAATAGAGAGAAGAAAGGTCCTCCTCATCTCTGGTCTAACTAGGCAACACCTTCCTCTGAGATGATACCCTCTCTCCCATGAAGGGAAATAATCTCTCCACATCTACCCTGTCAAGTCCTTGAAGAATCTTAGAATCCCTACTGTGGGGAAGCAGGCCATTCAGCCCATTGAGTCCCCACCAATCCTCCAAACAGCATTCCCGCCAGATACAGCACCTACCCTGCCTTCCATTTATCTATTCATCTACCTAGCCTGCACATTCCTGGACACAAATAAGCAATCTAGCATGGCAAATCCACATAACCTAAACATCCTTGGAATGTGGGAGGAAACCAGTGCACCCAGAGGAAAGTCAGGCAGACACGGGAAGAATGCGCAAACTCCACACAGGCAGTCACCCAAGGGTGGAATCGAACTTGGATACTTGGCACACTGAGCCACCAGGCTGCTTCATATTAAGAGGAAACATCTATTCCATGTCCACCTTATAACCATTCAGGATGTTATCCATTTCAAACAAATTGCCCCTCACCTTTCTAACTCCAGTGGAGGCAAGCCCAGCCTGTCCAACCTTTCCTCATGAGACAACCCTTTGATTCCAGGTATCAATTTGGTAAACTTCTTCTGAACCGTATCCAATTTACATCCTTCTGTAACCAGAGAGACCAAAACTGTACTTGATATTCTGGATGTGTTCTCATCACTAAACATAAAAAACTAAACTTTTACACAGAAATACAGAAAATCAGTGCAGAGGTAGCCCTTTCAAACCTGCAAGAACATTCAATATGATCATGTTTGATCTTCCAACTGTGACCCCTATTCCCACTTTCTCACCATTTTTTAAAATCTCTTTAGTCCTAAGAAGTATATCTAACTCCTTCTTGAATTCATTCAATGCTTTGGCTTTAATTGTTTTCCGTGGCAGAGAATTGTGGCACAGGCTCACCACTCCCTGGGTGAGGATTCTTCTCCTCGTTTCAGTAAATTTCTTGTAAACATTTCTCACAGATGCTATCCCCACCCCTACTTTGTAAATTAGGTTCAAAAGTGAGATTACACTACCTACAGTGTGGAAACAGGCCCTTCAGCCCAACAAGCCCACACTGGTCCTTTGAATAGCAACCACCAGACCTATTCCCCTACATTTATCCTGACTAACGCACCTAACACTACGGGCAATTTAGCATGGCCAATTCACCTGACCTGCACATCTTTGGATTGTGGGAGGAAACCGGAGCACCCGGAGGAAACCCACGTAGACATGGGGAGAAATTGCAAACTCCACACAGACAGTTGCCTGAGGTGGGAATTGAATCTGGGTCCCTGGCGCTGTGAGGCAGCAGTGCAAACCACTGAGCCACCATGCTCAGAAATGTTTTTTGTAACAAAAGAGGCAGATGGTGATATTGAAATTCATCATCCCCTCACTGTACCACCGTGGTTTGCAAGCTCCTTTTCCACCTATCCACTCCACCCTCTCCTCCCTGACCTATCACCTTCATCTCCTCCCCAACTCACCCATTGTACTCTATGCTACTCTCTCCCCACCCCCACCCTCCCCTAGCTTATCTCTCCACGCTTCAGGCTCTCTGCCTTTATTCCTGATGAAGGGCTTTTCCCTGAAACGTCGATTTTGCTGAAGCTCCTCGGATGCTGCCTGAACTGCTGTGCTCTTCCAGCACCATTGATCCAGAAATTATTGTAAGGGCCAGGGCTGTCAAACACATCTCATAATTTACAAGACAGCTTTGTGGTCTTTGTTCTCCTATAGACAGTGAGACAGCAGGCACCTCAGAGCATTGTAATAAGATTAGAGTGAGGGTTAGGGTTAGTATTAAGATTAAGATTAGAGTTAGGGTTAGGGTTAGGATTAGATTACTTACAGTGTGGAAACAGGCCCTTCGGCCCAACAAGTCCACACCGACCTGCCGAAGCGCAACCCACCCAGACCCATTCCCCTACATTTACCCCTGCACCTAACACTACGGTCAATTTAGCATGGCCAATTCACCTGACCTGCACATTTTTGGACTGTGGGAGGAAACCGGAGCACCCGGAGGAAACCCACGCAGACACGGGGAGAATGTGCAAACTCCACACAGTCAGTCACCTGAGGCGGGAATTGAACCCGGGTCTCTGGTGCTGTGAGGCAGCAGTGCTAACCACTGTGCCACCGTGCTGCCCACGACAATAATTAGGGCTGGGGTTGGGTTTGGGTTAAGGTTGGGGTCAGTGCTGCGATTAGGGTTATGGTTATGATTAGGGTTGGGTTACGGCAAAGGCGAGACTTTGGGTTAGGGTTACAGGCTATGATTAGGGCTAAGTTTGTGTTAGGATTAGGATTATGGTTACAGTTGGGTTAGGATAAAGGCTCGACTTTGGGTTAGGGTTAGGTTTCGGATTGAGGTTATGCTAGGTTTGACTTTTAAGTTAGCATTAGGTGTAGGGTTAAATTTAGGGTTTGTGTTAGGATTTGCTTTGTGGTTAGGGTTTGGGTTGGGTTAGAGTAAAGGCTAGACCTTGTGGTATGGTTAGGTTTAATGTTTGGGTTATGGCTATGGTTAGGGTTAGGATTAGGTTTGGGTTCAGGGTAGGGTTATGATCATGGTTATGGTTAGTGTTGGGTTAGGATAAAGACTAGAGTTTGGGTTTAGGTTAGGTTTAGGTTTAGGGGTATGTTTCAGATTAGGGTTAAGGATACGGCTGAAGTTAGAGATATGGGTACCTTTAGGCATAGGGTTAAAGCTAAAATTAAGTTTAAGGTTGGGATTTGGGTTAGAATTAGAGTAAAGGTTCATGTTAGGATTAAGATTAAGGTTAGGTTTAGGGTTTATCTTAGGTTTATGGTTACTATTAGGATTATAGTTAAAGTTAAGGTGACATTTAAGATTAAGGTTTTGGTAAGAGCTAGGGTTTGGATAAGGGCTAGGATTAGGTTTAGTTTAGTTTTAGGGTCTGGGTTAGGTTTATGGCATGGAGTCGGGTTAGGGTTAGTGTTGGAATTAAGATTAGGACAGTTTCAGCGAGAGTTAGGTTTGGTAGGAGAAAGTGAGGGCTGCAGATGCTGGAGAGTTAGAGTCGAAAAGTGTGGTGCTGGAAAAGCACAGCCGGTCAGGCAGCATCCAAGGAGCAGGAGAGTCGACGTTTCGGGCATAAGCCTTTCATCAGGATTATGGAGGAGGAAGGGGGTTGAGAGATGTGGGGCTGGGGGCAATATAGCTGGGAAGGTTTTAGGTGGATGCAGCTGGGGATAACTGTGATAGATTGGTGGGGAGGGTGGAGGGAATAGGTGGAAAATAAAATGGACAGGTAGGACAGGACAAGTGGAGGGTTGATCTGGGATGAGATGGGGGTAGGGGAGAAATGTCAGAGCCAGATCCTCTGAACAGGACTGAGTAGTGGTCACTCTTACTGATATTGTAATGGACAGATGCATCAGCAGTTGGCAGATTGGTAAGGAAAAATATGTTTCTCCCTCTTGTTGGTTCCCTCAGCACCTGCTGCAAACCCAGTCTAGCAGCTATGTCCTTTAGAACCCAAAAAGCAGTGGTATTACTCACACACCCACTCATGGTAAAGGATGCTCAAGCCCCCACCCAGTCTGTGTCCAGATAGTGTTCAAAATGGATGAAGCTGAGGGAGCTGGGGCAGTGTAGGCTGTTGGTCAGCAAGCAGTCCCGTTGCCCATGTTTGGCCTGATGCCATGAGATGTAGTGCAGTCAAGTGCCTTAGGGCAATTCATTCCCAGCCATATATTTCTGTGCCATCACCCTTGAGCAAGAAAGAGAAGGGGTTGTGGAAAACACCATCCTCAAGACACTTCTGCACATGCAGATGACACTAAAATAGGTGAATTCGTTGACAGTGAGGAAGGTTCTCAGAAATTTCAGCAGGACCTTGAGCAGCTGGGGAAGTGGGCCAAGAAATGGGAAATGGGGTTTAATATAATTAGGCGTGAGGTCTTGCATTTTGGAAAGGTAGGAGTTTCATGGTGAATGGTAGGACCTTAAGGAGTGTAGTGGAACAGAGGGACTTTAAGTTCAGGTGCACGGTTCTCTGAAAGTGGAGTCCCGGTAGACAGGGCAGTGAAGAAGGCTTTTGGCTCACTGGCCTTCATCAGTCAGGGCATTGAGTATAGAAGTTGAGAAGTTATGTTGCAGTTATACAGGATATTGGTGAGGCCACACTTGGAGTATTGTGTTCAGTTTGGTCACCTTGCTATGATTAAACTGGCTATTATTAAACTGGAAAGAGTACAGAAGAAATTGACAAGGATTCAAGGGACTAAATTTTATGGAGAGGTTGGACAAGTTAAGTCTGATTTCTTTGGGAGGCTGAGGGGGGAATCTTATAGAAGTTTTTAAGATCACGAGAGGCATGGGTAGGGTGAATGCACTCTGGCTTTTTCCCAGGATTGGGGAATTAAGGACTCGAGGACATCAGTTTAAGTTTAAACGAGAGAGAATAAAAGGAGACCAAAGGGGCAACATTGTTATACAGAGGATGATTACCGGTAGCGGGCAGCGGTGTTTTTGTTCTATGTTCTATGTTCTATGTTCTATGTTCTATGTTCTATGTTCTATGTTCTATGTTCTATGTTCTATGTTCTATGTTCTATGTTCTATGTTCTATGTCACATATGGAATGAGCGGCCAGTGGAAGTGGTTGAGGTGGATACATTAACAACATTTAAAAGATATCGGAATTTGTTAAGTTTACAATTAAATTTCCTGATTCCATATGTGGATGTACCTACTAGAGAAGTGCAAAGCATGACCTACTCTTGGGAAATAAGACAGGGCAGGTGACTGAGGTGTCAGTGGAGGAGAACTTTGGGGCCAGCAACCATAATTCCATTAGATTTAAAATAGTGATGGAAAAGGGTAGACCACATCTAAAAGTTGAAGTTCTAATTTTGAGGAAGGCTAATTTTGACGGTATTAGGCAAGAACTTTCGTAAGCTGATTGGGGGCAGATGTTCACAGGTAAAGGGACGGCTGGAAAATGGGAAGCCTTCAGAAATGAAATAATGAGAGTCCAGTGAAAGTATATTCCTGTTAGGATGAAACGGAAGGCTGGTAGGTATAGGGAATGCTGTCTGACTAGAGAAATTGAAGTTTTGGTTAAGAAAAAGAAGGAAATATATGTTAGGTACAGACAGGAGAGATTGAGTGAATCCTGAGAAGAATATAAAGGCAGTAGGAGTAGTAGGGCAAAAAAGATCACTTTGGCAAATAGGGTTAGGGAGAATCCAAAGGGTTTTTACAAATATATTAAGGATAAAAGGGTAAGTAGGGAGAGAATAGGGCTCCTCAAAGATCAGCAAGGCAGCCTTTGTGTGGAGCCACAGGAGATGGGGGAGATACTAAATGAGTATTTTGCATCAGTATTTACTGTGGAGAAGGACATGGAAAATATAGACTGTAGGGAAATAGATGGTGACATCTTGAAAAATGTCCAGATTACAGAGGAGGAGGTGCTGGATATCTTGAAACACATAAAAGTGGATAAATCCCCAGGACCTGATCAGGCGTACCCTAGAAATCTGTGGGTAGCTAGAGAAATGATTCCTGGGCTCCTTGCTGAGATACTTGTATCATCAATAGGCACAGGTGACGTGCCAGGAGACTGGAGGTTGGCTAATGTGGAGCCACTGTTTGAGAAAGGTGATAAGGACAAACCCAGGGAACTATAGACCAGTGAGCCTGACCTCAGTGGTGGGCAAGTTGTTGGAGGGAATCCTGAGGGACAGGAAGCACATGTATTTGGAAAGGCAAGGACTGATTAGGGATAGTCAACATGGCTTTGTGTGTGAGAAATCATGTCTTACGAACTTGATTGTGTATTTTGAAGAAGTAACAAAGAGGATTGATGAGGGCAGAGCGGTGGACATGATCTATATGGATTTCAGTAAGGCTTTCGACAAGATTCCCCATGGGAGACTGGTTAGCAAAGTTAGATCTCATGGAATATAGGGAGAGCTAGCCCATTTGGAAACAGAACTGGCTGAAAGGTAGAAGAAAGAGGGTGGTGATGGAGGGTTGTTTTTCAGACGGGAGGCCTGTGACCAGTGGAGTGCCACAAGGATCGGTGCTGGGTTCTCTACTTTTTGTCATTTAAATAAATGATTTGGATGTGAGCGTAAGAGGTATAGTTAGTAAGTTTGCAGATGACACCAAAATTGGAGGTATAGTCGACAGCCAAGAAAGTTATCTCAGAGTACAACAGGATCTTGATCAGATGGGCCAATGGGCTGAGAAGTGGCAGATGGCATTTAATTTAGATAAATGTGTGATGCTGCATTTTGGAAAAGCAAATCAGGACAGGACATTTACACTTAATGGTAAGGTCCTGGGAAGTGTTGCTGAACAAAGAGACCTTGGAGTGCAGGTTCATAGCTCCTTGAAAGTAGAGTCGCAGGTAGATAGGATAGTGAAGAAGAGGGATATGGGCCAAGTGCTGGCAAATGGGACTAGATGGGGTTTGGATATCTGGTCACTATGGACAAGTTGGACCAAAGGGTCTATTTCCATGCTGTACATCTCTATGACTCTAAAAGCATGAATAGGAAAGGTTTAGAAGGATATGGGCTAAGTGAAGGGAAACGACGTTAGCATGGATGGACATTTTAGTCAATAAAGCATGCTGCCTGACCTAGTGTGCTTTTTTCAGTGCCAGACTTTATGAAGTCTGACTCTCCAGCATCTGGAGTCCTCACTATCTCCAGGGCAATTTGTTCAGCTTGGCCCAGTTAGGGCCAAAGGCCCTGTCTCTGTGCTGTAGGACTCTATGACTCTATCAGATGCATATTACCACCACCCTCCCCTCTTGCCAGGCCTTGCCTTCCCTCCCTCCATATGAACCCCTACACGCACACTACAGCTACTTACCCGAAGTTGGCCAATGGATTGGAGATCTCTGGCGAGTCTGATTGCAGTCCTGACTCTAACCACTGCTTCCAGTGGCACTGCTGACATGACAGAGCATCCAGTCAATCCATTTGGGGGTCCCACCAGGGTGAGGGGCCAAAGTTCCACCTCTAACCAATGAACACTCAAATGGCTGTGGGACTGCCCTGACTGCTGGGGTGAACGAAATTGATTGAGTTTTTGAAGAAGTGACAAAGAAGATTGATGAGGGTAGAGCAGTAAATATTGTCTATATGGACTTCAGCATGGCATTCAACATGGTTCTGCATGGTAAACTGGTTAGTACGGTTAGATCACATGGGATTCGGGGGAGCTAGCCAATTGGATACAAAATTGGTTTGGAGGTAGGAGACAGAGGTTGGTGGTATTGAGTTACTGTTCAGACTGGAGGTCTGTGACCATTGGTGTGCCGCAAGGATCAGTATTAGGTCCACAGCTTTTAGTCATTTATATAAATGACTTGGATGTGAATAGAAGAAGTCTGGTTTGTACGTTTGCATATGACACTAAAATAGGTGGTGTAGTGGACAGGTTATCCCAGAGTGCAGGGACTTTGATCAGATCGGCCAAGGAGTGGCAGATGAAGTTTAATTTAGGTTAATGCGAGGTGTTACATTTTGGTAATGCAAATCAGGACAGGTC
>NC_057719.1:89890861-89906960 GCF_004010195.1 Chiloscyllium plagiosum | reverse complement strand
CTTCTTCAATGCTATGAGGGTTTCTGCCTCTCCCATCCCTAAAGGCAGGAAGTTCCAGATTCCCACCACCCTCTGGGTGAAGACATTACTCTTCACATCTCTTTTAAACCTTCTGCCCCTTATTTTAAATCTATACCCCCGATCGCTGATCCCCCAATCAAGGGGAAAAGTTTCTTCCTGTCAGCCCAACCTATGTCCCTCGTAATTTTAGAAATCACAATCATGTTCTCCCTCAATTGCTTCTGCTCTAAGGAAAACAACCACTGTCTGTCCAATCTCTCTTCATAACTGAAACTCTCCAGCCGAGGCAACATCCTGGTAAATCTCCTCTGCACCCTCTCCAGTGTGATCACATCCCTCCTATAATGTGGATTCCAGATTTGCACACAATACTCTCGCTGTGGCCTAACCAATGTTTCATACAGTCCTAGCATAATCTCCCTGCTCTTAAGCTTCATGCCCTGGCTAATAAAGGAAGGTCGTAGAGTTATACAGCACTGAAACAGACTCATCAGTCCAACCAGTCCATGCCAAACATGATCCCAAACTAACCTAGTCCCACCTGCCTGCTCCTGGCCCATATCCTTCCAAACAATTCCTATTCATGTATCCAAGAGAAACTGAGGACTGGCGATCAGAGTTGAGAGTGTGGTGCTGGAAAAGCACAGCAGGTCAGTCAGCATCCGAGGAGCAGGAGAGTCGATGTTTCAGGCAAGAGCCCTTCATCAGGAATGAGGGGGTAGCCCGAGGGGACTGAGAGATCAATGGGAGGGGTTGGCCCTGGGGGGAGGGTAGCTGGGAATGTGATAGGTAGATGAAGGTGGGGGATGAAGGTAATAGATGAAGTCTTCCAATTTGGCACCGCCCTCTTGAACTCTCCCACCTGTCCATCTTCCTTCCCACCTATCTGCTCCACCCTCCTTTCCGACCTATCACCATCACCCCCCACCTCCATCTATCCATCGCATTCCCATCTATATTCTGCCCAGCTCCACCCCCTCCCATTTATCTCTCAGCCCCCTTGGGTCACTACCTCATTCCTGATGAAGGGCTTATGCTCAAAACATCGACTGTCCTGCTCCTCGGATGCTGCCCTGACTGGCTGGGCTTTTCTAACACGACACTCTGCAACTATTCACGTATCCATCCAAATGTCTTTTAAACGTTGTAATTATGCCCACATCAATCACTTCCTCAGGAAGTTCATTCCACACATGAACCACCCTTGTGTAAAAAACTCACCTCTTATGGCTTTTTCAAATCTCTCTCCTCTCACCTTAAAAATGTGCCCCCTCGTCTTGAAATTCACCATCTTGGGGAAAAGGCAACTTCTATCAACTCTATCAGTGCCTCTCATTATTTTATAAACTTCTATCTTGTTACCTCTCAACCTCGTATGCTTCAGTGAAAAATGTCCCAGCCTATCTAGTCTTTCTTTATAATTCAAATTTTCCATACCCAGCAACATCCTGGTACATCTCTTCTGAGCTTGATAATAGCCTTCCTATAACTGGCCGGCCAGAACTGGGCACAGTATTCCAGGAGAGGCCTCACCAATGTTCTATACAACCTCAACGTAACGTCCCAATTCCTATATTAAAAGGACTGAGCAGTGAAGGCAAGTGTGCCAAATGCCTTTTTAATGATGTATATATGGTCCTACTGTTCATCATATATATCCTTGCCTTGTTTGTCCTGCCCAAGTGCATCACTTCACATTTATCCAGATTGAATTCCATTTGTCACTGATCAGCCCATGTAACCAGCCTGTCTAAATTCCCCTGTAATCTAAGGCTATCTTCCTCACAATTTACCACCCCATCAATTTTTGTACTCATCTGTGAAATTAATAGTCACCCCTCAAGTCTAAATCATGTATATGTACCATAAACAGCAAGGGTCACAACACTGACCCCTGTGGGCCATCACTGGACACAGGCTTCCAAAACCCCTATCTTCGTTCCCCTTAGCCAATTAGCCAAATTTCATTGGATCCTATACCTTCAGATCAATTTCTCTTCTGGGACCTTATCAAAAGGCTTGCTGAAGTCCAACGAGACTATACCAAAAATATTTCCTCATCTACACACCTTGTCACCTCTTTGAAAAATTCAGTCAGATGTGACTTCCCTTAAACATTGACGAATGCTCTTGACAAACCTCTGTCTCTCCAAATACAGCTTAAATCTATCCCTCAAAATTGCTTCCAATAGTTTCCCCACCACCAAGGTTAGGTTAACTGGCCTGTAGTTTCATGGTTTATCTGTTCTTCCCTTCTTGAATAATAGTACCACCAGTCCTCAGGCACCTCCCACGCATCCAGAGAGGAATTGAAAAATTTTGCAACCGCCCCCCAGCTATTTCCCTCCTTGCCTCATGTGAAACCTGGGATGCATTTCATTTGATCCTGGTGATTTATCTACTTTTAAGCTTGCCAGACCACACAGAACCTCCTCTTTATCTATGCTAATTTCCTTAATTATATCACAGAACTTCTTCCTATTGTCCTTCTCACTGTGAACACTGACCCAAATGTAGGGTGCAGTTGGCAACATTTGGCTCCTGAGTACAGGGCTCAATCACGCATGGTTCGTGATTCATCATTGTCTTTCCAGCTTGGTAACCTTTTTTGCTTGGTTTCCCGGAGACTCCTCCTGATGTCTTACTGTGGGAGGCTAGGGTCCCAGGTATCTCCATCTCTACTTCATCTCCAGTGGTGGCATCAGAAGACAAGCCAGGAGCCCATCGGTCGACTCGGAGCCAGGACCCAACAGTTAATTTCCAACATCAGAGGAGCCTAGGGATCCGTGCAGTCACCATCTCCAGTTTGGAGGTGGCTGTGGAAGTGACGATGCCGATGACAGTAGAATAGGAGCATGGTTTCACTCAGAGGGTGGTACGTGTATGGAATGAGCTGCCAGAGGAAGTGGTGGAGGCTGGTACAATTGCAACATTTAAAAGGCATTTGGATGGGTATATGAATAGGAAGGGTTTGGAGGGATATGGGCCGGGTGCTGGCAGGTGGGACTAGATTGGGTTGAGATATCTGGTTGGCTTGGACGGGTTGGACCGAAGGGTCTGTTTCCATGCTGTACACGGGTTGGACCGAAGGGTCTGTTTCCATGCTGTACATCTCTATGACTCTATGACTCTATGACTCCAAGAACAATGTTAGATGGCGATGACTAGAAGAGCAGAGAGGGTGAAATCAGTACAGAGGGAAAGATGAACATTTGAAGCTGTTTCAGTTTTAGTAATATCAATTTAATATTAGTTTATTCAGTGTTTTATCATTTGTACAATTTGTTCGATAATTTATTTTGTAATCCAAGATGGTGCTGGAACATGGCAATGTTATCCATTTTTCACTGTACCTAGGGACAGATGACAATATATTAAATAAATAAATAATAATGACTTCCTCCGGCTCCAAACACAACATACCATTGTGCTCCTTAATGGATCCTATTATTTCTCAAGACTTTTTTTTATTCTTTAATGTACCTGCGTATCAAGTCAGGATTTTCTTTAATTTTATTAGCCAGTATCCTTTCAGGTCACCTTTTAGATTAGATTAGATTCCCTACAGTATGGAAACAGGCCCTTCGGCCCAACAAGTTCACACTGACCCATCCAGACCCATTTCCCTCTGACTAATGCACTACAAACTCTATCCACCTGAGTGGCAACCTTCAAAGATCTATGTACATAGACCCCAAGATCCCTCTGTTCCACCTGACTACTAAGAACCCTACCATTAACCCTGTATTCCGCATTCTTATTTGTTCTTCCAAAATGGACAACCTCACTCTTGGCAGGGTTGAACTCCATCTGCCACTCCTCAGCCCAGCTCTGCATCATATCCAAGTCCCTTTGCAGCCAACAAGAGCCCTCCTCACTATCTACAACTCCACCAATCTTCGTATCGTCTGCAAATTTACTGACCCACCCTTCGGCTCCCTCATCCAAGTCATTAATAAAATTTACAAACAGCAGAGGACCCAGAACTAATCCCTACAGAACTCTACTTGTAACTGGGCTCCAGGCTGAATATTTACCATCTACCACCACTCTCTGCCTTCGACCGTTTAGCCAGTTTTCTATCCAATTGGCCAAATTTCCCTCTATCCCATGCCTCCTGACTTTCCGTATAAGCCTACCATGGGGAACCTTATCAAATGCCTTACTAAAATCCATGTACACTACATCCACTGCTCTTCCCTCATCCACATGCTTGGTCACCTCCTTGAAGAATTCAATAAGACTTGTAAGGCAAGACCTACCCTTCACAAATCCGTGCTGGCTGTCCCTAATCAAGCAGTGTCTTTCCAGATACTCATAAATCCTATCCCTCAGTACCCTTTCCATTACTTTGCCTACCACAGAAGTAAGACTAACAGGCCTGTAATTCCCGGGGTTATCCCTATTCCCTTTTTTGAACAGGGGCACAACATTCGCTACTCTCCAGTCCCCTGGTACCACCCCCGTTGCCAGTGAAGACGAGAAGATCATTGCCAACGGTACTGCAATTTCCTCTCTTGCTTCGCACATAATCCTAGGATATATCCCGTCAGGCCAGGGGGACTTGTCTATCCTCAAGTTGTTCAAAATGTCCAACACATCTTCCTTCCTAACAGAAGAAACGTTAATTTACCTATATCCCACAGGCCACTTCCCTGAAGGCTGATTTTCTGAGTGGAGCTGCATCTCTGGCACTGAGGATGGCCAGACTTAGGTTTGGGGTTGAGGGTGGAGTGGGTTGGGATCTTGTTGTTTTACTCATTTCATGAGATGTGGGCGTCGCCAGCTGAGGCCTGCACTCACCACCCAACCCTCGCTGCCCTTTGAGAGAGCTGTGGTAATCTGGTCTGGACACTGATGTAGGATTGCAAACGGCGGGTGTACTGTCAGTCTGACAAGCCAAGAGAATCAGTACTTGTTTCGAACAGAATGTTGCTGATGTGAAGGCAAAATGTTATCTGCTCCATAGCTATCTGTTAGCATGCACTGACCCTCCCTTCCTTCCTGCCTGGGTAAGGATCCGGATTTTGCAATCTGATTTGCACCGATTGCGGGTTCCGTGTGCAATTGGGTGGGTCCATTATTCTAACGTGTGCAAAAAATAGAGCGGAAATATAAAAACAGACTTCTTGCCTCAAGAGATTGAGAGAGTTTGGAGCTAGCTACGAGTTGGTGTGACGGTGCAGACAAGTCCAGATCAAACATGCCCAAATGCCCGAAGTGTGGAAAGGAGGTGTATTTTGGTGAGGAATGTCACAATCTTGTTGCTTTGTAAAACATCTTTGGCTTAAATGTATAACTTTCTCAAACTTTACGAGGGGTGAATGCATCTTCCACTTGTCTCTGTCTCTCTCTCTGTGTTGTGTCCTGTGCCACTTGTTGGTGACTGGGATCGCGGTTTTAATGGGAAGTGTTCTGTGAGTGACAGTGTCAATTTGCTGCTGGGTTTTTTTTCCTCGAGAACTGCTGCTTTTTTGTTCTCGGGACTGGGACACTGGCTCCCTTCACGATTCTGGGCTGTCCGTTTGCATTTCGTTTGAAGGTGACGTTAGAAATTTAGAGAAAGATCCGTCAAAATCCTTTTTCTTTGAAAAAAAGAGCAGATACAATCTTTTCGGCGTGGTGTTAACAGGATGCGACATTCGGCTTCCTCTCTGAGTGACTGAGCGAGAGCAGTGCAGATGAAAGTCTTCAGGTTTGTTTGTCATCTGAAAGCATGACAGGCCAGTGTAACAGCCCCCCTCTTCTGATCATCCATGCAGAGATCAAGCTAGCAGGCATACTGCCAATCTATACGATTGCATGATTTAACCTTGATTAGATTAGATTCCGTACAGTGTGGAAACAGGCCCTTTGGCCCAACCAGTCCACACTGACCCTCTGAAGAGCAACCCATCCAGACCTGTTTCCCTCTGACTAATGTACCTAACACTACGGGCAATTTAGCATAGCCAGTTCACCTGGCCTGTGGGAGGAAACCCACGCAGACATGGGGAGAGTGTGCAAACTCCACACAGACAGTCACCTGAGGCTGGAATTGAACCTGGGTCCCTGGTGCTTAGAGGCAACAGTGCTAACCACTGAGCCAACATGCTGCCTCATGTTAAGGTTCACTCAGTGCTCAAGTTATTCCTGAACGTGCCCAGACCCTCCTGGACCAAACTGGTGATTTATTCTTAGGGTAATCCTTGAAACTATTCCAAGTCAATGTGACATGGGTTTGGACACCTTAGGCTATTTTATTTTGTGCTGCCTCTTTATTTCTCCTGCAACACTAAAATCTTCATCTGACCTCTTGCGAATCCCTGATTTTAATCACTTCATCGTCACCTTCAGCTTCCTGGGAACTCAGCTCCTTCCCTGTACCTCTCGGGCTCTATCTCTCCTTCCTCCTTTCAAACATTCCTTCAAACCTATCCCTTTTGAGCAAACTCTTTCTCCTGACCGATCATCTCGCAGTCTCTTTTTTATCTCTTTTCCTGATTACCCTACTGGAGAAGGATTTTGGACATGTTTCCTCTGTTGTACAGAGATGATGCAATTTGTTATTGACATGGGTTACTGTTGTCATCCTGTTAGTGGCTGTTAATATTTAAAGAAAAAATTAGAACATCCTGCAATTGACTCTCAAAAGTGTACCACAAGATTTTATGTTCTAAACAAAAACAAATTTTGTTGTATATTAGAAAGAACTAAACAGTAAGTTCTAATAATTTAGTATCAGAGGATTGTCTTGTAAGGTATACCAGCACCATCCTCATGTCCTGTCCTATCTGTCAATCTTCCTTCCCACCTATCAGCTACACCCTCCTCTCTGACCTATCACCATTATTCCCACCTCCATCCACCTATTGTACTCTCAGCTACCTTCTCCCCAGCCCCACCCACTCCCATTTATCTCTCCACATCCCAGGCTTCCAGCCTCATTCCTGATGAAGGGCTCCTGCCTGAAATGTCGATTTTACTGCTCCTTGGATGCTGCCTGATCTGCTGTGCATTTCCAGCACCACTCTAATCTTGACCCGAATCTCCAGCATCTGCAGTCCTCACTTTCCCCTTGTAAGGAATAGACTCAACCAAACCCAGAGAACGCTGGAGAAACTCAGTGGGCCAGGCAGCGTCTGTGGAGAGAAAACAGAGTTAATGTTTTAAGTCGAGTGATTATTTGTCAGGACACTCTCCCCACTGATGCTGTCAGACCTGCTGAGTTTCTCCAGCGTTCTCTGTATGTATGTCAGATTTCCAGCATCCACAGTATTTTGCCTTTAAGCTTTAGACTCAGTTCTTGTCTTCACTGGCCCAAGAGTGACCTTTTTCTTACAAAATCTTTTTAAGATTCATTCCATGTCCCTGGGACTAAGTCAAAGGTATATTACAGCTTTCGAGAATTCCCTCTGATTTCACACTAACGTTGGAGATAGTCACCGAGGTACAATATTTCTTCGGGGTCCCTTGCATTGGCATTTTGCAAAGTCACCCTCCACCTTATTATGAAGCTCACTCCTCATGATTTCCCCACCTCCCTGTGACCCCTGCACATTGATTTGAAGCTTCAGAAATCACCCTTGTTTTCCAGTAACTCACTGGCCATCTTCAAACTGCTACTATCTTGATTCCTTCCAGAGCTCCATCAGCATTAATGTTTTCATTAAGTTGACAATTGTACATTTCTCCATTTAGCTTCCAGCAGAACAAGCCCCCCTGTCACTTTTCTTATACTGAATCCCAGTTCCCATTTGTCCTGGATGAAGATATGGTGTTTAATTTAACCATGGTTTAATGGAAGCGGTCTGATTTTTCAATGCTGTTCTCTCTCAAAGTGAACCCTAGTACTTGTTCTGGAATATCAGAACAGGAGGAGGTCATTTGACTCCTCCAGCATGGTTTTACATTAAATGATGTCAGAGTGATTTATTATGTAGCATTGACTCAGCTTTCAGAAATGTACCCATTTCAGGTTTAAAGTAAACAATCAATTTAGTTTCCTGTACCTACGCAGAACAGAGTTTGAATCTTCAAGTATCCTTTGTATATATGGTTCCAAGTGTTGTGTGTGAAAGATCTGGTTCGAAGTTTTGGACAGTGTCTGTCGGGGAGGTCCCTGTGCTGCACTGGGTAATGTCCCTGAACACTTGATCTCGGCTCTGATTGTGGAACTTCCTGACCAAGCCACACCATGAAGTCGAACAGGCTGAGCATTGATGCAGGAATACTGCTAGTCGGTTGTTCACAGGCACAAAGTGTCTCCTGGTCATCCTGACCATCTAATCTCACTGATGGGATGATCTCAAGGCAAGGCAGAAATTCTGGGCCCCGCCCTAATCTCTGACCCGGGCACAGTTGGCCCTGACCCCGGACTAGGGCACAGCTTCCCTGGTCTGACCCCAACCCTGTCACAGCAGCCCTGACCCAGGTGCAGTTACCCTTACCCCTTATCTGGGTGCAGCCATCTGCCCCTGACCCTGGCACAGGCACCCTGCCCTGGGTACAGCCATCATGCCCTTAACCCAGGCACAGACACCTTACCCTGGTCCCTGACTCCCAGCCACAGTGATCCTGCTCTGCTCCCTGACCTGGGCACAGCAGTCTCTGCCCCTCAGTATCCCCAGAGCCCTGGCTATCAGGCTGTGATGTTCCTTACTCCTGTGTCCCACGTTCTGAGTTCAGGTATAGTCCAGCTGGGAATGAAGCAGAGTTTGTGGTATTAGCTCTGCACCTGTGTTCTCTCCTCCTCTCCATATAAAGGCTGGCATTCTGTTAGCTTTTATGATTATTTCCTGTATCTGGTCATGACATTTTAATGGCCTGTGTCCCACAAATCTTGCTCTGATCCTCCACAGATTCAGCACTATCACCATTTAGATATGCCCTCATTTGTTATGACTGCAGAAACCTGTTTGCAATTGTAATACATGTTCACCCAAACTATGGCCGTTAAGTGTGAACAATTTGTGAATCCATTACCCCTCCAGAGTCTCCTATTCAGACTGTCTCTGAGCTCTTCCTCCTTCCAACTAAAAATACACAGCCTCACATTGACACCCACAGAAACTCAGTCACCAGTTACACACCCATTGCATTAACATTGCCTTGTATTAGTCCTTCCCCATTGCCAATTGCACTCGCTGACCTCTGCAATGTGTGGAATAGCTCCCACTCCCATCGTGTTTCTCAGTGACAGAGGAATCATATAACCAGATCTCATTGGTGAGAAAGCTAAACTGAACTAGGAGGAATGTTGGATTTACATATTAGCTACTTGTCCTCTGTAGAATGAGGAGTGAATATGGGCAGAGTGTTTAAAACCTGCTTGGCATCTGACCCTTGTGTGTTCCAGGTGTGTAGATTCAGATGGAATCAACATCCTCTAACTAACTATTCTGGTTTCTCTTTTATTCATCAACCAAGTGGCAATTGTGGGCACAGTGGTTAGCACTGCTGCCTCACAGCACCAGAGATCCAGGTTCATTTCCCGCCTCAGGCGACTGACTGTGTGGAGTTTGCACGTTCTCCCCGTGTCTGCGTGGGTTTCCTCCGGGTGCTCCGGTTTCCTCCCACAGTCCAAAGATGTGCAGGTAAGGTGAATTGGCCATGCTAAATTGCCCGTAGTGTTAGGTAAGGGGTAACTGTAGGGGTCTGGGTGGGTTGCGCTTCGGCGGGTCGGTGTGGACTTGTTGGGCCGGAGGGCCTGATTCCACACTGTAAAGTGTTCCAATCTAATCTAATTGTGTGTGAGGGTAAAACGAGAGACATAGAAAATAAGAGCAGGATAAGGCCATTCAGGTAAGGATGGCAGTTTCCATCCCTAAAAGGCATCGGTGAACCAGTTCGGGTTTTCTGACAATTGACAATGGTCATCATTAGATTAATGATTCCAGACTTTTATTACATTCAAATTCTACCATCTGCCATGACAGGATTTGAACCCAGGTCCCCAAAATATTACCTGGGTCTCTGGATTAATAGTCCAGTAATAATACAACTTGACTATCACCTCTCCTTGAGCTTCAACCATTTTCTGTGGCAGAATCATAGAGTCATAGAGATGTACAGTACGGAAACAGACCCTTTGGTTCAACCCGTCCATGCCACCCAGATATCCCAACCCAACCTAGTCCCACCAACCAGCACCCGGCCCATATCCCTCCAAATCCTTCCTATTCATATACCCATCTAGGTGCCTTTTAAATGTTGCAATTGTACCAGCCTCCACCACTTCCTTTGGCAGCTCATTCCATACATGTATCACCCTCTGTGTGAAAAAGTTGCCCCTTATGTCTCTCTTGTATCTTTCCCCCCTCACCCTAAACCTATGCCCTCTAGTTCTGGACTTCCCCACCCCAGGGAAGAGACTTTTTGACTATTTATCCTATCCATGTCCTTCATAAACCTCTATAATGAGGTTTATAAAATCATGACCCCTCAGCCTCCAGGGAAAACAGCCCCAGTCTATTTAACCTTTCCCTGTAGCTCAAATCCTCTAACCCTGGCAACATCCTTGTAAATCTTTTTTGAACCCTTTCAAGTTTCACAACATCCTTTTGATAGGAAGGAGACCAGAACTGCATGCAATATCCCAACATTGGCCTAACTAATGTCCTGTACAGCCGCAACAAGACCTCCCAACTCCTGTACTCAATACTCCATAAAGGAAAGCATACCAAACACCTTCTTCATTATCTTACCTACATGCAACTCTACTTTCAAGGAACTATGAACCTGCACTGCAAGGTCTTTGTTCAGCAACACACCCCAGGACCTCACCATTAAGTGTATAAGTCCTGCTAACATTTGCTTTCCCAAAATGCAGCATCTTGCATTTATCTAAATTAAACTCCATCTACCACTTAAGTGCGTGAAGAGATTTCAGTCCTAAATTGCCTACCCCGCATCCTTCGATTGTGGCTCCTGGTTCTAGAGTCTCTAATCATTGGGAACATCTTGACTATGTTTACACTCCAGCTGAGTTCTGTTAGAAGTTTGTAGGTTTCTATCAGATTCTTCTGAACTCCAGTAAATATAGTCCTAACCGATCTAATCACTCCATGCGTCAGTTATTCCATCCCAGGAATCTGGTAAACCTTCATTGCCCTCCCTCCATAGCCAGAACATCCTTCCTTCGAGAAGAACATCAAAACTCCACACAGTACTCTAGTTGTTGTCTCGCCAAAGCCCTGTACAATTGCAGTAAGATGTCCTTGTTCCTGTCGCCATTTCCTGATGCCAAGATGGCCCTTAACCTCCTGTGTTGCAAAAGGTTTGTTCTTCTCAAGGGACTGTGGCCTTTTTAAAGCGAATAGGGCCCACCTGACAGAATCCTATGAAGAGCTAACAGTTCTTACGCGGTTACCAAACTTGTTGCTAAAGCTCTTGTGATGAGGGCGTTTTGTCCATCTCGTTGTAATGGTGATTTTTTTTTTTGCCACTTTGGATTCCAGCTGAGAAAGTCTCATACCATGGAAAGGATTGGCACAAATCTTGTTTGAAATGTGGAAAATGCAACAAGACTTTGACAGCTGGTTCTTTCTCTGAAGTAAGTTCTCTTTTAATTTGTATCCGCCTGCTCAGGAAAGGCACTGGTTATTGTCTCCTTCCCTCTTTAAAAAATACTTGTTTTGTGTTGCAGCACAATGGGCAGCCTTATTGCAGCACACCCTGTTATGGAGCTCTCTTTGGGCCTAAAGGTGAGAAATCTAGTGCACACATTTTAATGTTGGCTTTAAAAGTTGGATAGAAATGAGTGAGTTGCATGAAGCAGAAAAAAACTGAAAAGGATGGAAACTATGCTTAAACTGTAAGGAGACAGTGAGGTCTGCAGATGCTGGAGATCAGAGTTGAGTGTGTTGCTGGAAAAGCAAAGCAGGTCAGGCAGCATCCGAGGAGCAGGAAAATCAGGCTGGAGCCTTTAATCACAAATGAGGCTGGGAGTCTCAGTGGGGGTGTAGAGATAAATGGGATGGGCTTCTCCCCAGCCCCACCCCCATCCCATTTATCTCTCCACCCCCTGAGGCTCCCAGCCTTAAACTGTAAGGAGCCTTGTACAGGCTGCATTAGGAGCATAGTGTTAGGAAGGTTAGGAGGATACATCACAGGATCCCAGTGATCAATGGGTTCAGCTGTGAGAACATGAGGTGTCAGAACAGGGTGGGGTTATGTCAGTAAATTAGAGCGAGGCTCTTAATGCAGTAACATCATGAATACCTTTCACACAAATCTGTCCCTCAAAATCTTATGCACAATTGGTGCTGTGATATTGAATTGAGAAGCAATCTCCTCTTCGCAATTCCCCCATCCCTCCCAATCAACACTCCAGACTTCTGCCCGACCTTTTGAAGATTTTTCAAATATGCTCACCGTTTTCATGCCAATTCCGCAGCCAATCTTCACATAGAAAGATCCCACCAACAAAGATGCAGTAATAATCAGATTTTTTTCCCCACAAAACCAGTTGGTGGATAAACACTGGCCTGGAGACTAAAGAGAACCTCCCACTCTTCCTTGAAATAGCGCCAGAGGATCATCCTTGTCCGTGGAGAAGGTGGAGGTGGTGGGGCCTTGGTTGCACATTGTGTCAAAAAGACGTAGATGCAAGCTCCCAAGATAACACAAGGACCTGGTTCAGGACAATGCTTACAGCAGTATGACTGAGGTGGATTTTGACCTCATCGTCCTGAGGGGCAGAAACCAGTGGGGAAAGAAAATAAATCAGAAATCAGCAGGATTGAAAAAACAATGTTTGACTGATCAGTGAGGAGCTTTGAGCTGATCAGTGAGGGAAAGGGAGTTCAATGCAGCTGTGATTTCTTGGCCAGGTCTTGTGTGAAGCTAGTCTTGTTTCTGATGGTATCTTCCATCTCTTCCAGGATTTGGACATGGTGGGACTGAAAGCCACGCATATTCTTAAACACAAGGTACACAATGTAGAGCAATAATGAGTTCCTCTGTATTATATGTTGCAAATTAGTCAACAATCTCAATTCAACATGAAGTGCAATCCATATGTTTAGAAACAGTGTGATGCAATGGAGCTCTGAACGCTGCTGTGGAACTGATAAATAACATGGTAACAATAAGAAAAGGTTGAATCTGTGAAACCACCTGCTGCAAAGGATTCGACTTTAGAAAGGATGGTGGGGTCTTTGACAGGCTGCAGAGGAGAGTTACCAGGATGGAGCAAGAGGAGCAATGGGCTCCATTTTTGATTATATGATTTTTTGGGAGGGCAGAAAAGGGGAAATTTTAATAAAGGCTGTCAGAATCAAGGGAAAGTAGTTTTGAAATGGCAGGGACAGTCAGTATCCAGAGAGCAGTATTTCAGAAATTTGCAAAACAAACAGGTGTGGGAGGGAAGGAGAATTTTGGCGCAACTGAGAGCAGCTGTGATTTGGGAACGTGCTGCCCTTGGTGACAGATTAGACTGTCCAAGAGATAATGAGCTAAATGCTTGGGCAGAAAAAGGAATTTACAAAGCTACAAGGGGAAGAGGAGAGAAACTGGATATTGAGACTCAGAGAATTCTGTTCTACAGGTGGAAGATCCACAGTCTCTCACTGCCTGGAAAACTTCCAATATTCATTGATAAATGGCAGCAAGCTGATGATCATTGACTCAGCATAAAATAATCTACTAAATATAAAATCTTCTCCTCTCTAGGTTTACCATTTGCAATGACTGACAACAAGACCTTGGAAAGAGAAGAGGGAGCTCAGTTTGTGTATTCTCAGCCAGATTACAATAACTCTTGGTATCTGGAATTGCACACATACACTAGTATAGAACCTAACCTTCTCACAGCCCACTACAGGGTTTGAGCAGGCTTGTTTGTATAGAGTGAACAACCTGCCCAATGTGTACACTTCCTTTTTATAAAGGTAGCCACAGCGGCAGTCTTGGAGTGGGATTGGGCTTGGGGAAATTGAATTACTTTGTGGAGCAAGGTGGGAGTTAGAGGGTAATTCTACTCCTCTCCCAGAGATCGCCAAAGATGGTGGGATTCTGGCAATGTCAGTGTAACCTCATTGCTCCCCAATTACCAGGAGTTACTCACTTGTCATCCTGATTGGCTGAGATGATGGATGGATGAAAACTTGTTTCAAAGTCAGTCTGTAATCAACTTGTCATTCCTTTTCATAGACACAATAAAGGATATTCATTCTTAGAGTTGTGTTGTGATGTCACTAGATTGTGTTGTGTGTCACCCCTAGCTGGGGCAGTGTGCTGGAAACCAAGCCCCATTACTCCCAGAGACTTTGCAAAAGATTTTGGAAAGGACACAGAATTCCATAATTGCTCCATCTTTTTGACCCAGGTTGACAGAAAACATGGACCAGGTCTTTGTACTAAACAAGAATTACTACTTATTACAAATAATTCAATTCTAACTCCAGATAAACAATTATGAACCATTGACATGCAAATCAACTTGTTAGAACTCTAACCCATTTTCAAAATCCTTCCTCTGCATGCACATACAGACAGACCAAAAATACATGGATGTCATGGTGGGTGGGAAGACTGGGAAAGCAGTTCACAAGGTTTGCTGAGATGATCCTTTTACTGTTCAGAATGCTGCTTCTCAATTTTCTTTCTCCAGGTCCTTCTACTTGTTTGCAGAATGCTCAGGGTGATTGATTCACACTTACAAAAGCCTCTGATTTATTATGGCAATTGATGAGGGGAAATAAAGTGGCTGTCTTCAGGTTTGAGATACTTTCCACTGCAAAGTAGAAACAGCTCTTTCCCTTCTCAGGTCTGTCCTGAACACTCTCATCCCCAACCAGTTAGGAGTCAATCTCCGTTCTTGAGCAAGATTAGCCATAATTGGTTAATTAAGGAAGTTGAGAGTTGAAAGAAGTGTATAAGGAGGTAAAAGTCAATGATAGCCCCAAAGACTGACTAAATTCAGAATCCAGAAAAGAAGGATTAAAAAGAAAAAGAAAACTGAGGGCAAACTTGTGAGGAATATAAAAACTAACAGTAAATATATATAAAGGAAGAGAGAGGTCGAAGTGAACATGTGCTCCTTAAAAAATGAATCTGGTGAGATGGTTATGGGGAATGAAGAAATAGAGGGCTTAAACAGATATTTTGCATCAAAGTCCCCTGGCCCTGATGGCTTCCAACCTAAAGAAGATGTAATTAGTGACCAGGCTGTTCATGAGTGTTTCAAATAGTGAACATTACTTGATTGAGTTTAATGCAGTGGTTGTAAGAGATAAGCAAAGATTGAACAGTAGAATTTTGAATTTAAGTAAGGCAGACTTTAACGGATGAGGCAGAGACTATCCATGATAACCTGGGAAGGTAAAATAACAGAGGAACAGTGAAGAGTGCTATTCATAAACCGTTTTCACCCATGAGAAGAAAAGCTCCACCTCACAAAATAAAAACAGCCATGGACACCTAAGGAGGTGAGGGACAGAACAAAAATAAAGAGCTTATAAAAACACAAAGATCTCACCGAATGGGACAAAGACAAACAAAGGGTTTATAGGTGTGGCTAAAAAGGATCATGAAAGGAAACTCGCAAGGAATGTAAAAGAGAACTTTCATAAAGAGAAAGTGGTTGGGTAAGAGTACAATTAATTAAGGTTGAGAGTGGCGATATTTTCAATGTTTATGGGGAATGGCAGACATGCTGAATGATTATTTTGCTTCAATATTCACAGCAGAAAAGGAGGGAGCTTGCTGCAAGTCTCAAAGAAATTCACAGAAGATCGGGGACAGAGTTGAAATAAAATTAGCTTCAGTGAATCATCAACAATGGGGAAATTAATGGAACTGAACAGTGACAAATAGAACATAGAACATTACAGCGTATAAGGGAAGTTTCATATAAAATTGCCCTCACTTTCTAGATTAGATTACTTACAGTGTGGAAACAGGCCCTTCGGCCCAACAAGTCCACACCGACCCGCCGAAGCGCAACCCACCCATACCCCTACATTTACCCCTTACCTAACACTACGGGCAATTTAGCATGGCCAATTCACCTAACCTGCACATCTTTGGACTGTGGGAGGAAACCGGAGCACCCGGAGGAAACCCACGCAGACACGGGGAGAACGTGCAAACTCCA
>NC_057719.1:89872980-89888817 GCF_004010195.1 Chiloscyllium plagiosum | reverse complement strand
GATTAGATTAGATTAGATTAGATTAGATTTCATTACAGTGTGGAAACAGGCTCTTCGGCCCAACAAGTCCACACCGACCCGCCGAAGCGTAACCCACCCATATTCCTACATTTACCCCTTACCTAACACTACGGGCAATTTAACATGGCCAATTCACCTGACCTGCACATCTTTTGACTGTGGGAGGAAACCCACGCTGACACGGGGAGAACATGCAAACTCCACACAGTCAGTCGCCTGAGGTGGGAATTGAACCCGGGTGTCTGGCGCTGTGAGGCAGCAGTGCTAACCACTGTGCCACTGTGTGGAATGTGTTGGTGAAGTTGATGAACTGCTCAACCTCCTCGTGGGAGCACAAGGTTGCACCAATGCAGTCATCAATGTAGCAGAGGAAAAGGTGGGGAGTGGTGTCGGTGTAAAGCCTCCCAACACTAAAGGTCCTATCTTATCTTCTCCAGCAATTGATCAAAGGCCGGAGTAATAAAAATGTCTAAATACAGGAAACCTCCCTGTGACCACCTGAAAGGGAATTCGGTTCCATCCCCAAGATCGGGTAATCTGACAAGACTTCCACAGGCTTGGCCTCCGACTTCATAAAACGGATTTTATACCCCGTGTAAGAGCTAAATAAATTCATCTTTTGTATTAAATGGGGCACAGATATGGTCAGGTTAGATCGAAAAAGAAGAACGTTGTCTGCATAAAGGATGATTTTATGCCCCCCTGATCTCACCTCCGGGGCAACTATATTGGGGTCCCTCCGGATAGTCTCTGCCAGCGGCTCAATCACTCATATAGACAGCAGCGGTGAGAGAGGGCATCCTTGTTGGCTACCTCTACCAATACTAAAATTGTCAGTTTTAATCTTATGCTGTTAGTGAGAACCACTGCCTTAGGATCGTTATATAATACTGCCACCACCTGGCGAAGGCCGTCCCAAGGACATAAAAGAGGTACTGCCACTCCACCCAGTCAAATGCTTTCTCTGCATCCAGGGAGACTACCAAGCTCAGAATCGACCCTTGCTGGCACACCTGCACCATGTTGAGTACTCTTCTAATGTTGTTAGAGGACCTGTGACCCTTAATAAAATCATTTTGGTCCTCCTTTACAACAGAGGGCAAGACCTTCACCAACCTCAGTGCCAGCCTTTTCGACAGAATTTTAAAATCCACGTTTAACAGTGATATGGGCCTGTACGAAGCACAATCCTCTGGAGCTGTCCCTCTCTTGAGAATAAGGGAGATATTAGCTTCTCTCAGACAGGATGGGAGGTAGTCCTAACTGTACGAATGATTGTACATGTCCAACATTGGCCCGGCCAGCATGTTTATAAACTCCTTATAAAACTCGTCCTGAAATCCATCCGGGCCGGGCGCATTACCACTTTGGAGCTGCCTCACCACCTCCTGTATCACTTGGATTGTCAGAAGGATATCCAAAAGGGACGCCTGCTCTGAAGTTACACCTGGGAGGTCCAAGTTCTTAAAAAAGAACTCCACCTTCACCAACCTGTCCTCACCAGCCCTCCGACCAGTACAACTCAGAACGGAATTTCCTAAATGCCGCGTTAATCTTTGGAATCGCAAGTAAGAGTACCAGCACACTGTCTGATGGATATGATAGATTGGGGGGCACGCTTCCTCCTGGCCAGATATGCTAGTTATCTATCCGGATAATCACCATACTCGAACAAATTCTGTTTCGCAAAAGAGATCACTCTCTTTGCTGTCTGAGTGAGCGCAGAGTTCAGAGCAGCCCTGAGGGTTGTAATCCACTGCAACTTGGTCACAGATTGCCTGTCAAAGTATGTTGCCTTTATCTGGGCCTCAAGCATATGCTGCTGCTCTCCCCTCTGCCGCTTCTGGGTGACCGAGTAAGAATCAAACCCCTTGCATAGGTCTTGGCATTCTCACAGAGCACTGATGGGTTACTGAGTACCTGAATTAGTATCCCAAAAAAGTTTAAATTCTTGCGAGAAGTACTCAATAAATTTACTGTCCTTCAGGAGTAAAAGACCCATGCGCCAATGCTGTGAGCCTGTCCCATTGCCTCTGGCCTTAACCTCCAAATACACTGCCGTATGGTCAGAAAAGTCTATGTTCCCAATTCTACGAGACAGCACTGAATCCAAAAAGGCTGGTAGGGCAAAAAACATGTCAATCCTAGTGTAGCACCTGTGTGGGTTAGAGAAGAAGGTAAAGCCCTTACTCTCAGGGTGAAGACATCTTCGCACATCTACCAGCCCCAACTCCCCACTCAGGTCCACCAGTTGTCTGGATTGCGGGGATATGCCCATGAGACCTCTGGGCATCCTGTCTACCTCGGAGTCCATAAGACGATTGAAGTTAACCCCTATAATCATATGATGTGCCCTAAGGGCCAACCACCTAGAAAGTGCATCCATTAAAAATTTGAGGGGGAGGAGGTGGAGGGTATGGGTGATATCTCAAATATGTAGAGAGTTCCTGGACCAAGGGGAATAGGACAGAGTTAAGCAGAGATGAGTTCAGTGGGGCAGGGCAGGAGCAGGCAGAGACAATCTGTTGACAAGGGCAGTCAGTTTTGTGGATTTTGGTAAGAGATAGAAACGTGGTTTGGGGTTGGGCAACTATGAGGTTTGAGGCGGAGGATGGGGTTGAGGTGATGAGATTGTGGATAGCATACCCCTCCAAAATCTTCATTCGAGTCTTCTGCAGCAGAACAAGTGTACAACCACCTACCAGCAAGTTGGTACTGATACTACATTCTCTTAGTCTGTTTGTAGAGCACACTCATCAAGTGCCTACCCCTCTTCTAAAGAGCATGGTATCCGTAAATGATCTGGTGGCTACCAGCATCATAGTAAGAACCAGTACATCTTTATTTTCAGTCTTTTTTTCTTGAACTACCACCCGGCCAGGCTTGAGTTCCTGGGTATTTGAAATCCGCACACACAGTGATGGGAGGTGAGGCATCATCGCAGAGTCATAAATCACAGAAGCAGACCCTTCAGTCTAACCAGTCCACACTAAGCATAATCCTAAACTAGTCCCAGTTGCCTGCTCCTGGCCCATATTTCTCCAAAATACATCCTTGAACCCTTTACAATTTTAAATCAGTAAAAACGCATGGAGAAGGATTTGGGGAAAATCTGCCCCACCTGATGGTCATGATTTCCAGTATGGCAATGATGTCCAGTATCCTCTCCTCCATCACAGTGATGATCTGCACTCCTGTATCTTTGTTTCCAGAGTTTTATTTTTGTTCTGCAACAACCCTAACCAATCTCTACTCATGATCTGTATAACAGGAACAGACAATTCACTTTGCTATATTGTTCATGAAGGAGGAGCAAGAGTCTCGGAATCACCAACAGTGGATATTATGGCACAACTGAGCATGTCGGTCTCCAAAAGTCAGTGTGTGGCAAAGCTGGGTATCAACTGCAACCATGAAACCTTAAACTGACAGGCCAATGTTAGTCAACAAGGTCATTCTGTATAAGAAGGGCCTATTAAGAATAGACCTTCCTTTTCCAAAGGATTTAAAGAATCCAAGGATCCTTTGGTTTTTCTTTGTTAAAAGGACTGTGAAAACAAATCTTGAATTGCTGCAAGTTTGAAGAATTAAGAAACATATGTATTACTTATGATTGTTTTTCTTTGCAAACTATAGTTTATACATGAATTTTCTTTAGGAAGAAACAACCCATTAAATTACATATTCAATTAACTGCGTGGACATTTAACAGCAGTTCCCAAAATTGTATAATAATATCACACTGTACTGTTTGTCTGCACTGTAAGTAACTAACAGAACGACAGGGTATCTCGAACAATATCTATCTCATGTGACACCAAACATTTGTGACTTTATTCCATTGGATATTCAGGTTACAAAAGTAATGTCATACAAAATAAGTATTACTAGACAAACAAAAAGACAGACAAATGGTCGTTTATAACGGACATTCAAAAGAAAACTCCTTCAGTTATACTTCAGTTGAAAACGTTTGCTATCCATTACCAGTGATCCTGTTTCAGACAGCAGCTGTAAGGACAGCACTGAATTAACTTTCATTTTCAGAAACAAACAATAGCTTGACCAAACAAAATAATGAATCTAAATTGCCATATGCAATGTTAAGGTTCATGCAAAAGGTGTTTCCACTGGAGAATATACTCTTTAGCAATTGTAGTGACACTATTGTAAGTACTGTTACGGCAGCAGATTATTTTGAAGCTCAGGAACAAGACAGCATAACGCTTTTCCTTCATCCCAATCCTTACCAAATAAATAGCCTTCATGCTTTGAGCTGGAATCTAAGTCAAGCAGTGGTTAGTTAGATCAACTGGCTAGATGACTAGAGTGGGGTGCAAAATAAGGCCGGCAGTGTAGGTCCAATCTTTATGTTGGATGTGGTAGTTTAATGGAAGCTGATCTCCTCACCATACCTCACTCTTACAGGGTAGTTACCCTAATCTATAACATAACTAACTGTCTTTATTTAAAACATCATGGAAAGATTCTTATGGTCCTTTGGGGCTCCTTAGAGTCACGTAGCAAAACCTACAACAAAATGACCAATATTTTAACAAGGTGGTGGCGGTGGGGGTTTGGGGTGGAGGGGAGAGAAATCTGCAAGTTGCATCGAGTGATCAGTTTGTAATGGTGGAACTGAAAGGAAAACTGCTCCTGCTCCGCATGAAAGGTAATAAAAACTACTCACATTCACCGAGTTGCTCCTATCTACTTCATAACCAGGTTCCCCGCACCTCCCAATCCTCTGATATCAGCAACTGTTCAACTGAAACTTGGATGTGGGAGCCTGATTTAAAGAGCACAATAAACTGTCCTGACAGAAAAGCCAGACACCTGACTGCAGTAGCACTGACCAAATTATTGTACTTCTAAATTTTAATCAGTATTTACTGTGGGGAAAAGACATGGAAGCTAGGGAACTGAGGGAAACAAATATTGATGTCATGAAAACACAGATCACATTACAGAAGAGGTCTTAAAAAAGCATAAAGGTAAATTAAACTCCAGGATGTCACCCAGGACATTGTGGGAAAACCTGGTAAGAAATTGTGGGGCCTTTAGCTGAGATATTTGTGTCATCTACAGCCACGGGTGAGGTGCCAGAAGATTGGAGGGTGGCTAATGGTGTGCCTTTATTTAAGAAAGACTGTAAGGAGAAGCCTGGGAACTGTAAACCAAGGGTATCTCAGAGTCAGATGGGCCAATTGACTGAGGAGTGGCAGATGGAGTTTTAGATACATGTGAGATGTTGCATTGTGGTAAGACAAATCAGGGCCAAAGAGACCTTGGGGTTAAGGGTCATAATTTGTTTTTGAAGGTGGAGTCAAAGGTAGACAGGGTCGTGAAGGTGGCATTTTGTACACATGCCTTTATTAGACAGTACATTGAGTTTACAATTTGGGGTGTCATATTATGGCTGTGCAGGACATTGGTTAGACCACTTTTGGAATACAGCATTCAGTTCTGGTCTCCCTGCTTTCTGAAAGATATTGCTAAACTTGAAAAACTGCAGAAAAGATTTACAAGGATGTTGCCGAAGTTGGAGAGTTTGGACTATAGGGAGAGGCTGAATAGACTGGGGCTATTTTCCCTAAAGCATCGGAGGCTTAAGGGTGACCCTTATGGAGGTTTATAAAATCATGACGGACATTGGATAGTCACCCAATCAATGTCTTTTTCCCAGGGTAGGGGAGTCCAAAACCAAGGGCCATAAGTTTAAGGTGAGAGGGAAACAATTTAAAAAGGGACCTACAGGACAACGGGTGGTGCATGTATGGATGAGCTGCAGCAGGAAGTGGTGGAGGCTGGTGCAATTACAACATTTAAAAGGCATCTAGATGGGTGCAGAAATAGGATGGGATCCAAGGGACACGGGCCAAATGGTGGCAAATGGGGCTACATTGATTTAGTATATCTGATTGGCATGGATGACTTAGAATGAAGGGCCTGTATCCGTGCTGTACAACTCTATAACTATGACACAGCAGAGAAGACCAAAATATCAATAAGTGGACAAATTAATCAAACAGACCATATGATCCTTCTATTCAGTACAGGTAATCAGAGTTATTGGTGTCATACCTGCATTGTTGCTCAATTGGGAAAGGCTGATTTAATGTCCATTGTCTGACCTGGGGTCTTCTGAAACTTGTTGGATTGGCATCAAGTCAACAATCCTAACTGAATAAGCTCTGGGAGTAGTAGGTCATACTTCGAGTCCAGCCTGCTCTGCTAGCATTCTCTTCTTCAGAACACAAATGACCTTACACTTTCAAAAGCACTTACCTCCAAAGCAGCAATCCCTCACCTCCATTTAGCTGACAGGCTTCCCGAAGCTCAAAACCTGGCTGGTCACTTATATACCAGATTAAAAAGGAGACATGGGGTTACAAATCCCCCCTTCTAAGGTCTCAGAATAACTTCCATCAGTTCACAAATAGAGATGTTAGCTGGTGATTCTTTTTACTTGTTGGCCATTGCATTACATATTATTTATTTATTTCCCATCTTGAATTTTCATAGAGAAGGTCAGGATTGCCTAGATGGATGCAGCTCTATTACATGCAAGGAACTCAAATTCATCCAGAGCAACGCAACCCACTTATCTGGTACTGCCATCTTCAACTTCCACTCCCTTTGACTCCAAAGGATCTACAAATACACTTAAAACAATTCACCAAGGCTTGTTCAATTGCATCTTTCAACATTGCAGCCTCTACTATCCAGAAGGACAAGGGCAGCAGATACGTGGGAACACCACCAGTTGCATGTTCCCTTCCAAGCCACACATCATCCTGATCTGGAAAAATATTGCCATTTTTTTTCAGAATCACCTGGTCAAAATCCCTACACTAACAGTACTGTGGGTGTATCTACATCACATGGTTTGCAAGACTCTAAGAAGGATCCTCACCACATTTATCAAGGCAATTAGGATCAGCAATAAATGGTGGTCCAGCCATCAATGATCACATGCCATTAAGATACAAGTAAAAAAATCAACTTTGCAGACACCAAAGAGGAACACATAATCACTAGACTGTCAATCCACAGACCCAGGTAATGATCTGGCAGTCCCAGTTTGAATCCTGCCATGGCAGATGGTGGAATTTGAATCCAATAAAAATCTGAAATTAGGTGCTGCATGATGACCACAAATCGATTGTCGATGGTCAGGAAAAACCTTTCTGGGTTACTAATGTCTTTCAGGGAAGGAAACTACCATATATACCTGGTATGGCCTACAGGTAACTCCAGACCCACAGCAATGTGGTGGACTCAACTGCCCTCTTGGACGATCAGGGATGGCAATAAATGCTGGCCAGCAATGCACTCATCCCATGAATGAATAAATAAAATTGAGAAGTACTATAATTGAGCCTGGCAATTAAGTAGGGTCTACATCTAGTAATCTTTTATCAAAGATATTGCAGGCATAAAGAACATTCATTAGCAACACAGCAGTGAGGGTTTTTGGGGAACCTCTTTGGCACCTCACAAAATTTGCATCGATTTTCTTTAATTGCCTTAAGACACCAACTAGAGCCCAGACTGGAGGTCTGCTGGAGTTTCACTGTGGTGCTACCTAACAGAATAATTAAACTCCTAAATTAGTCAGGGTCAACCTTGGTAATGAGGCAGCATTATAAGCAGCAAGAGCTTCCATACCCAAAGTGCAACCCATACTACCAGTTCTGTGGTAATCTAAATCGAATTGCCGTTTTCATCCAGTAAAGTTTGTAACTTCATCTGAGCAGACTGATTTCAACATTACAACTGACTCAGTAGCACCGTGTAAGGAATTGTTCACAATTCTGTGATTTGTTACAAGTGAGTGAGAAGACAAGAATGGCAATATTTGAGGGGGGGGGGGAGGCTTCAACATGAATTTTTTGGATAATTCATTTGGTAGTTTAATTGATTAATTCTAACAATGAAATGCTAATCAGACAGTGTACATCATAGGAAGAGGTACAGTCTACATCATGTAATATTACATGACCTTATAGCACCCAAAGCATGCACAGCAAGTTTCCACAAAGAGCAATGTGATAATGATCAGATCGTCTGATTTTGTGATGCTGATCGAGAGCTAAGCATCAGTTAAGACATCAGAACTTGGCTGGCCTTTTGATACTGACCATTGGATCATTTCCTTGACCAGCACAAACAGTTTAACATCTCATTTGAAAGAAGACTTCTTTGACAGCGCAGCACTCCCAATACATCCCACAGTGTTCCCAATTCCTGGTCTACAACAACAAGAAAGTATGTTGAAAGGCTGTGTCAAGGATATAAACATCTTTGAACTAACACTATTTTCACATTTGTATTAGGCAAAAATACTGTTGAGGACATGCTAATATTCTGGATTATTGGCTTCTCTTAACTCACTAAGAAATGGCGCTAAAGCACAGAAATGCTCACTATTTAAAGACTGACGGGATTTTCAGCAGCTTATCTTAGAGTGTAGAGGTGTGTAGGAATGAAACAGCAGAGAAGGATCATATTGTAGGTCCCCTCTGAACAATACAAAAAGACCCATAAATACCCTCTGCAATCACTGTTTATCATATATACAAACATAAATGGATCGGCAGCCTATTAAGAAAATAAAGACAGTTTTTAAGGTTCATAAAGAAGATATATAAAAATACTAATGCTGTTGAAATGTAAAGCTTTCAAGTTTAAAATAACACTGAGGCTTTTATCTGTAGTGTAGAGTATTAAAATAATCAGTGTTTAGAATTGGCTTTTGGTTTTAGAATGGCGTTTGCTAGTAGCAACACGTGGTTAACATTTATATTTGAAAGGTTTTATGGATTACACACTTAAGTTTGTTTTGTTGAAATGTATCTGCATTAATAAACAAGTATCAGTATGAACATTTTGATTGCGTTTTTCAATTGTTTTGTAAAACTCCATGTTATAGAAGAAATAATACTTGGCAGATTTTCGCAGTCTTCGTTAAAACTGGAATTTGAGAAGTCATTCCAGTTACTAAATCATCAAAAATCATGGAATTCTGTAAAATATTGTGGTGACCACATGTCTTTTAAAGTTAAAGTGAATGAAAACCTAGGAAATGGAGGATTAAAGTCATGTTAAAATGTAACCACAGCAAATTTTAAACACTGAATATTTTAAAACTGAATATTTACTGGCCATAACATTGACACCTAATGGCAGCTGACAAGAAGCAGACCTGGGTTGATTGCAGCATTGAAATATGTGCTAGATGACCAATGGTTTACTTTGCTTCAATGAATGAAACAAAAACAGGTTCATTTTCTTTTAGCTCCACCGTGCAAACATGTTGAACACTGATCACATGCACCTAAATAAAACTAATCTTAAAAATATATATATATATATGTTTTAAAAAAATGATGACACTAAATCAGGGTTTGTTCACATAACCAGAAGCCTTTTCCTTCAGTTGTTTCAGGCACAAGTGGCAACTCCAGCTTCCTGCAGGTTGGAAAGAATGTAGCATTTAAAATCCAAACTCTCAGTGCAGGCCTCAGTATCACAAATCACTCAAGCAAAACTCCCAGTACAGCTCACAGTATCACACACCATTCACAAACATAAACTCCCAGTGCAGCTCGCAGTAATTGGTTCAACCAAGTTGGTTATGGCTACAGGGCACTTGATGATTCTAAGACTGAAAATAACAGTCAAGTTTCTTGCATTGACTCACCACCTGTGTGGGTATATATCAGGGACTGACAAAGTCAAATCCAGTCATAATGCCATATACAGGCAGACAGTGCAGTGATATGAACTACCAGACCTCCAGACTGCAACAAAGCAGAAAGATCTTAGTGCTTTACACAGCCAATCTATTGCATGTGGAAACAGTGTAAAAGGAGATCCAATGGCATCAGCATCACTTTATTCCAGTCACGTTTACTGAATGTTTCTCAAGAGGAAGGAGGGATGGGCAACAAAGGCTGAACTTCCCAACAACACTCATTCACAAGAGCAAATTTAAAAAAAAGATGTTAAAAGAGAATTCACTTGATATTGAAAAAATGGGGCAAGGACAGAAACTGATATTGCATGGGAACTTTGGAAGACAAATGGAGAAAACCAATGCGTCCACATTGAGGTGACAACACTCAGTTGAGTCAAGCAAGGAAATGAGAGCTCACTTCAGAGACAAAGACATCTAATGATTTTTACAAGCAAGTCTTGCTCATCAGGGTAATACTCTACCTTCTGGAGGCTGTGCCATTGGTGGGTTTAGACAGTACATGTGATAGCCACGATCACAGTCATCACAAAACAATAACTGGTCCTGGAAAATAAAAACGAGAATTCCATTTATAAAATACATCGACAAAAACAAACATTTACGCTGGTGTAAAAACTGTGTTAAAGAATTACTAAAACACTAACGTTTTGCAAAGTTCATATTTTCATTTCAAGAGCCATTAGGAGCAAGAGTAATAAAAATGGATATTCAGTTTTTAGCCTTGATCAAGGTGCGTTTGAATTTCAGAAAGATAAAAAGAAAGGGAAAGGGGAAGGAGGTGGAGTCGCTCTGTAGTTAAAGCATGAGCTCAATACCATCCTGAGAAATAATCTTGGTTCAAAATGTACAATCAGTTTGGGTAGAAATAAGACATAGCAAAGGAAAGATGTCACTGGTGAGATTAGTAGATACACTGTAGGCCCCAGTATAAATTAAGAAATACTGGGCGCTCATTAAAAGTTAGTGCAATAATTGAAGGTGATGTTAATCTTCTTTTAAGAGTGGACAAATTAATACAGCTAGCCTAGAGAAGGTGGCAAGAGTGTATTTAGAACAACACATACTGAAACCAACTAGGTAGCAAGCTACTTTATACATGGTAATCTGTAAAGAGGCAAGTTTACTTAATCTCAGAGTTAGAGATACTCTAGGCAAGAACGATCATAACAAAGAATGTCACGTTTGTTTCAGGATGAAAAATGTGGGCCAAAACAGCATCTTTAAACCTAAATAAAAGCAAGTTAAGAGGTATGACAACTGGCTACAGTGAATTGAGAAAATAGGTGCTGAGTCCATAACTGTTTGTTATCTACATCAATGATTTGGATGAGAATGTACAAGGCATGATTTACAGATGACACTAAAATAGGCAGTATTGTGGACAGTGAGCAAGGTTATCAGAAATTGCAGCAGGATCTCGACCAGCTGGGGAAGTGGGCTGAGGAATGACAAATGGAGTTTAATATAGATAAGTGTGAGATCTTGCATTTTGGAAAGTCAAATCAAGGTAAGAATATGATGGTGAATGGTAGGACCTTAAGGAGTGTATTGGAATAGAGGGATCTTGGAGTTCAGGTGCACGGTTCTCTGAAGGTGGAGTCACAGGTAGACAGGGCAGTGAAGAAGGCTTTTGGCACACTGGCCTTCATCAGTCAGGGGACTGAGTATAAAAGTTGGGAAGTTGCCAGGACTCAAGGGTCTGAGTTATAGGGAGAGGTTGACCAAGCTAGGACTTTTTCTTTACAGCTTAAGAGATTGAGGGGGGATCTTATAGAAATGTATAAGATCATGAGCAGCATGGAGAGGGTGAATGCACTTAGTCTTTTCCCTAGGGTTGGGAAATCAAGGGCTGGAGGGAATCAGTTTAAGGTCAGAGGGGAAAGAATAAAGGGAACCTGAGGGGCAGCTTTTTATTATACACAGAAGGTGGTGTGCATGTGAAATGAGCTGCCGGTGGAAATGGTTGAGGAGGATACATTAAAATATTTAAAAGGCATTTGGATAAATATATGGATAGGAAAGATTTAAGCGAATATGGAGAAAGTGAGGACTGCAGATTCTGGAGAACAGAGTCGAGAGTGTGGTGCTGGAAAAGCACAGTAGGTCAGGCAGCATCCAAGGAGCAGGAGAATCAATGTTTCAGGCTAGAACTGAAATATTTCTCGATAGATGATGATGATGAAGGACTTTTCTGATAAAGGGCTTTTGCCTGAAATGTCAATCCTCCTGCTCCAGGAATGCTGCCTGACCTGCTGTGCTTTGTCAGCACCACATTCTCAACTTAGAAGAATATGGGTCAAAAGTGCAGGGAAATGGGGTTAGCGTGGATGGACTTTTTTTAGATTAGATTAGATTCCCTACAATATGGAAACAGGCCCTTCGGCCCAACAAGTCCACACCGACCCTCTGAAGAGTAACCTACCCCCCTCTGACTAATACACCTAACAACTACGGACAATTTAGCATGGCCAATTCATCTGACCTGCACATCTTTAGAATGTGGGAGGAAACCGGAACACCTGGAGGAAACCCACGCAGACATGGGGAGAATGTGCAAACTCCACACAGACAGTTGCCCAAGGCTGGAATCGAACCTGGGACCCTGGCACTGTGAGGCAGCAATGCTAACCACTGAGCGACCGTTCCGCCCCTTTTGGTTAGCTTGAACCAGCTTGGGCCAAAGGGCCTGTCTCTGTGCTGTAGGACTCTACGAGGTTAAGAGGCAAGACAGTCAAGAAAGAATGGCCAGCATTTTAAAAAAAAAGACTCTGAGGAGGATGCACTATTCAAGTCTAAGGCAATTAAGGGGGAAATCAAATTGAAAAAGTGCACAATGCTGCAAAACTGACAGGGCAGATGTGTGGAAAGCAGCAAGTGAAATCAGAGTATACTGGAGGTAAATAGCTCTACAGCAGGAAACAAGCTATTAAGTGCAATTAAGAGTAATGAAACAAGTAATAAAGTCTAAATCAAGGTTACTGTGACTTTTGTGAATGCATGGGCTATGGTAAATGAGATTGGTGATTTACAGGCACACATTACCATGTGGAAATATGATGTAGTGGCTATAAGGGATCTGGCTCAAAGAAGGACAGGGCTAGAAACTAAATATTTCTGGATAGATGATGCCCAGGAAAGGCAGCAAAGGAAAATGGGGCGCAGTAGCAGTATTGATTAGTTATAATGAGAGACTTTAATTATCAAAATACAGACTGAGATAGTAGTAGCATAAGGGGCAGAGTTCCTCAAGAATTCCTCAAGTGTATTAGGGTAAATCTTCTAACCTAGTATGTGTTCAATCCACCAAGGAAGGAGGCACTGATAGACCTGGTCAACAGGAATTAGGTGGACCAAGTGGATAAGTGTCAGTAGAATAATATTTACGGAACAGTGATCACAGAATCATGAGGTTTAGGCTGACTACTGAAAAAGGGCAATCCAGAACATGAATAATTAACTTGGAGAAAGAAAATTTCGGTGTGATGAGAAATGATCCAGAAGAGAAAAAAATAGAATCATATGTTGGAAGGATTTATTCCCTGTGTCATGTGCTAGTTGAGGCCAGAAATAGGAAGATAATATAGTTGAATGCATGGTGTAGGACAAAGGGCTTCAGCAATAGGTTAGAATGTGGAGTGATTGAGGAGAAGGCAGAGGTTAAGTCATGCAAGTACAAGAGGAAGAACAGGCAGGCCAGGTTAAAGAAAATGGCAGGACTGGCAGTCTGAAGTGTGTTTATGTTAATGCAAAAAAGTGTAACAGTTAAGGGAGCTGAGCATGGAACTGTGATGTTGTAGCCATAAAAGCATGGGGGAATTGTATTACTGATTAAGGAGAATGTCACAGTTGTATGAAGAGAGGACATCTTGAAGGGCTCATCCAACAAAGTCATATGGGTAGAATCCTAGAATCCCTAGTATGGAAACAGGGCATTCTGCCCATTAAGTACACATTGTCTGAAGAGGGTCCCACCAACACCTAGCTGCCTACTCTATCCCTGTAACCCTGCACTTCCCATGGATAATCCACCTGCCCTGCACATCTCTGGACACCATGGGGCAATTTAGCATGGGTAATCCACCTAGCCCGCACATTTTTGGACTGTGGGAGAAAACCAGACCACCTGGAGAAAAACCACGCAAACACTGGGACAATGCGCAAACTCCACACAGATAGTTGCCTGAGAGTGGAATCGAATTCAGGCCCCTGGTGCTGTGAGGCAGCAGTGCTAACCACTGAGCCACCAGGCCGCCCCTCAGGAATGAGAAACGTGCTATCACAATGATGGGATGGCAAGATTTAGGAACCCTGGATAGCCAGCAGGAGCTAAAGGATGTAGGCAGACTGTGGGAAGATGTAAAAGTAGGGTTGTTGTAATGTGCGATTTTAACTTACCCAATATTGACTGGGATTTCCTTATTAATAGGGGTTTAGATGGGGCAGCATTCGTTAGGTTGGAGGGTTTCTTGGAACAACATACAGATAGTCCAACTAGGAATGCGGCTGTACTAGACTTTGTATTAGGAATGAGCTGGCCAGATGATGGATTTTTCAGTGGGGAAGCATTTTGGGATAAGACTGGTTCTTGGGTGTAAGTGTTACATTCTGGAAATGTTAATTGCAACAGTATTAGGCAGGAGAAATTAATTTGGGGGTGGCTGAGGAGTAAATCCACATCTGTTATGTGGGAGTCTTTTAAAGGCCAGTGATCTGAGTTCCGGATACATTCCAGTGAGGATGAAAGAAAAAGATAGCAAGATTTGGGAACCCTGGATGACAAGAGGTATTGAAAGTTTAGTCAAAAGGAAAATGAGAAGTCTATGTAAGGTTTAGGAAACTAATCAGACAAGGCCATTGAGGAATATAAAGGAAGCAAGAAAGAACTTAAACAAGGAACTAGGTGGGCTAAAGGAGTCATGAAATGTCCTTGATAAGTAGGATTAAGGAGAATACTAAGGCATACATTAGGAGCAAGAGGTTAGTTATGGAAAGGGTAGATCTACTCAGACAAAAGGAGGAAATTTATGCATGTAGCCAGAAGAAGTGGATGAGGTTGTTAATGAGTACTTTGGTATTCACCAAGGAGGAGGACATGGGTGACGGCAAGATTAGGGAGAGGGACATTGATATTCTAGGGTACTTTGATATTAAGAAAGTAGTGTACTATGCCTTGAAGAACATTATAGCAGTTAAGTCTCCAGGGCCTGATGGGATCTCTCTCAGGATACTGAGGGAGTTAAGTGATGAGATTGTTGGAACCTTAACAGAAATCTTTGTATCTTCTTATTCCAAAATACTGGAAAATAGCCAATATTGTCCCTTTGTTTATGAAGGGTAATCCAGGAAATTATAGATTGATGAGCCTTACATCAGTGGTGGGGAAATTATTGGAGAAGATTCATAGGGACAGGATTTCATCACATTTGGAAAAGGACGGACTTACTAGGGATAGTCAGCATCTCTTTGTGCAGTTTGGCTCCCAAACTGTGTGTTTTGAGGATGTAGTGAAGATGATTGATGAATTGGAGATGCCGGTGTTGGACTGGGTTGTACAAAGTTAAAAATCACACAATACCAGGTTATAGTCCAACAGGGTTAATTGGAAGCGCTCGCTTTCAGAGTGCTGCTCCTTCATCAGGTGGTTGCACAATTAAACCTGTTGGACTATAACCTGATGTTGTGTGATTTTTAACTTTATGATTGATGAAAGTATGCTGTTTATGTGGACTTTACTAAAGCATGTGATAAGGTCCCTCATGGGAGGATGGTCCAGAAGATTAATTCGCATGGGATTCATGGTGAGTATTAAGTTGGATGCAAAGTTGGCTTGATCAGAATGCAGTTGTGGAGGTGTGTTTCTCTGTGACCAGTGTTCTGCCTGTGTTGTTTGTAACATATATAAATCATCTGGATGGAAATGTAGGTGGTGTGAATAGTACGTTACCAGACAACACCAAAATTTGTGGACTTGTACACTGTGGGAAAGGTAGCCGAAGAACATACTAGAGTCAAGATTAGAGTGATACTGGAAAAGCATAGCAGGTCAGATGGCA
>NC_057719.1:89843561-89872609 GCF_004010195.1 Chiloscyllium plagiosum | reverse complement strand
CTTTTCCAGCACCACTCTAATCTCCAGCACCTGCAGTACTCGCTTTCGCCTAAAGAACATAATAGCTCAGTTGGAAAGAAAGGTTAATCTGGACAAGTGTGAGGTGACACATTTTGGGAGGTCAAACGCAACAGTAAAGTTTACGCAAAATGGCAGAACCTTTAGGAGCACTGATGTATAGAAGGATCTTGGGTCCAAGTTCACAGCTCCCTGAAAATGGCAACACAAGTGGATAAGGTGGTAAAGAAGTTGTAATGCTTGCTTTCCTTCATCGGTCAGGGCGTTGAGTATAAATGTTGGCAATTCATGTTGCAGTGACGTAAAACAGTTAGGCCACATTTGATGTATTGTATGCAGTTCTGGCCGTAACACAACAGGAAGGATATGGAGCCTTTGGAGAGGGTGCAAAAGAGGTTTACCAGGATGTTGCCGTGATTGAAGCATATTAGGGAAGATCAGACACACTTGAATTGTTTTCGCTAGAGCATTGGAATCTGAGGGGGCAACTTGATGGAAGTAAAATTATGAGAGGCATGGATAGGATGGTTAGTGGTGTTTGTTTTACTAGAGCAGAAATGTTAAATAATAGGGGACAGAAGTTGGTAAGGGGGAAAAGTTTAAAGAAGATGTGCAAATAATTTTTTTTATACAGAGGGTGGCAGGTGCCTGGAATTATCTTTCAGGGAGTTGGTAGAAGCAGATACAATAGCAATGCTTAAGGGGTTTTAGACAAACGTGAACAGACAAGGAATACATGGATGTGGACCATGTGCAGACATTCTAAATTAGTTTAGAATGGCATCATGATTGGCACAGACAGGAGCCAACAGGCTTGTTTCTAATGCTGTACTGCTCTATGTTCCAAAAGACTTAGAAAGGAGAAGGCAGGGAAGGGAATGTATTATTACGGGTTGTGATATTCTTAACAATGTTAAAAAAACAAAGACAAAAGTGAAACAACATATAATGTACATACTGAGGCAGCAAGCAATCAGCAGACTCAAAAACTCTTGTCTCTTAACCAGGGCTGTAGAGAGGACATTAAACTAGTTAGAGGATGAGAGAGGATATGTAGGCTTACACAGTAAGAGGATATGGTGGCATTGCAAGGCAACTATTTTTGATAATGATACCCAGAATGGGCAGGAATAGTGATTAAAGAAAGTAAAATTTATTTGCTTAAAGCCTCTTACTTATGATACTTATTAAAAGGTCAGTCAAGAGGGCAATGGTGGTGGGGTAGCTTTTTTGGTATGAAATGAAGTAACTACAACAGCAAGAAATTATCTTAGATCAAGTGAGAAGCAAAATCTGAAATTGCTGGAAAAGCAGGTCTGGTAGCATTTGTTGAAACAAAGCAGTGATCCAAACTGGACCCAAAACTTTAACTCTGCTTTCTCTCCATAGATGTTGCCAGACCTGCTGAGTTGTTCCAATAATTTGTGTTTTTGCTTCTGATTTCTATCATCCACAATTAGTTATTTTCTTTGAATTAATCCATAATGGATGAAGGCGACGGAGATGGACAAGCTAAGTGAGTGGGCAAATATTTAGCAGATGGAACATGACATGTGGAAATGTGAGGTTATGCACTTTGGTCGGAAGAAGAGAAGATCTGAATCAAATAGCATACTGGAAAAACACAGCAGGTAAAAGAGGTAAATCAGAGGTGTGTGTGTGAGAGAGTGTGTGTGTGAGTGAGTGAGAGAGAGAGAGAGTCCAGTATGACTTCTCTTTAGAACTTGTATGACTCTTCTTCAAATCTTAGCTCTGAAGAATCCAATTGGATTTGAAATGTTAACTCTGTTTCTCCTTCCACTGATATGAAACCTATGGAGTTTCACCAGCATCTTCATTGTTTCAGATTTCTAGCACCCATGGTATTTTGCCTTTAAAGGAAAGACTGCAGAAAGCTACAGCACACAGGTGTTTGTGAGTCCTTGTCCACGAATCACAAACAGCTTGTATCCAAGGTCAGCAGGTAATGGGGAAGGCGAATAGACTATTAACCTTTATTTCAGAGAGAATGGTGTATAAAAATATTCTTGTTACAAATGTACAAGACACCTGAAACATTGTGAGCAATTTTGTTTCTGTTGTCTTAGGAAAGACATACTTCCATTGGAGGCAGCTCAAAGAAGATACATTAGATTGAGTTGGGTATGGAAGAATTTTCTTATAAGGGGAGATCAAGGAGGTTGGTGTTGTACTCATTGAAACGTGGAAGAATAAGAGGAGACCTTATTGAAACATACAAGATTCTTCGGGGGCATAATCTCAGAGTAAGGGATCATAAATACAACATTTAACAGGAGGAGGAACATTTTCTCTTAGAGGTTAGTGTCATAGAGATCTACAGCACAGAAAAAGGACATTCGGCCCATTGTGCCTGCACCAGCCAAAAACTATTCTAACCCAGCTATTCTAGCCCCAGTTAACAGTATTCCTTGTATGCCGTGACAGCATAACTACTTCTTCAGTGTTATCAGGGTTTCTGTCTCAATCATTCGGAGGATGGAACCCTTGATCTTTAAAAGGATGGTAACGTTTTTCCTCACATTTCCTTTAAACCTTCTGCCCCTTGTCTTAAATCTATGCTCCTGGTCATTGATTCTTCTATCAAGGGGAAATAGTTCTTTCCTATCTACCCTATGCTCCTCATAATTTTATACATCTCAATCATGCCACCCCTCAATTTCCTCTGCTCCAAGAAATACCACAGATCAGTCCAATTTCTCTTCATAATTGAAATTCTCCAGCCCTGTCAACATCCTGTCAAATCTCCTCTGTACCGTCTCCAGTACTTTCATATTCCTCCTTTAATGTGTATTCCAAATTTGCACACAATATTCTATCTAACCAACATTTTACATAGTTCCAGCAATACTCTCCCTGCTCTTAAAATCTATGATTTGGATAATAAAGCCAAGTCTACCATGTACAAAGCTTAGCAGGTCTGGCAGCATCTATGAAGAGAAATCAGAATTAATGTTTCGGGTTGGGTGACACTTCCTCAGAAAGTTTCCATATGGTGCCGTAGCCATGTTATCCACCTGCCCTTGACACCTTAAGGAACTGATGTACATACACACATCTTGTTGCTTATCATGTATTCACATGCCTTGTTTGTCCTGCCCAAGCGCATCACCTCACAATTATCTGGATTGAATACTACAGGTACACAATCCTTTATCTGAAACCCTTAGGACCAGCTGGTTTTCGGAATTTGGAATTTTTCGGATTTCAGAATAAGTGACAGTTTAACGGTGAAATTAAAAAAAAAACTTAGCGACAGCAGGCGAACCTGAGAGTACTACGAGCAGAGACAGAATTGATGCCTGCTTGTGCTGGGCCAACCCCGCCATGTCACATCGGAGTGATGTGGGTTGAGTGGGTGTGGAGTTGGGTTAACTGTTTGCATGCCAAACAACCTTGTTATGGAGACAAAAAAAACTTCACAAAAAAACTTTGGATTTCAGAGCTTTTTGGATTTCGGGACTGTGGATAAAGGATTGTATTGCTGTATTTGCCGTTGATCAGCCATCTATATCCTCCTGTAATCCAAGGCCATCCTCTTCATTATTTACCATCCCACCAATTTTTGTATTGAAGTGAATCTGTGGAATTCCTTACCAAAGAGGGCTGTTGAAGAATATTCAAGACTGACATAGACAGATTTTTATCCAGTAAGGGAATTGAAGATTATGAGAATAAGGCAAGAAAATGGCGATGAGCATTATCATCATTATTTAAGGGAAGATGATGGCATAGGAGTATTATTGTTAGACTATCTATCCAGAGACCTAGGTAATTTCATGGGGACCTGGGTTCAAATCCTGCCATGGCAGATGGTAGAATTTGATTCAATAAGTATCTGAAATTAGGAGTTTAATGGTGACTGTGAAACCATTGTCGATTGTTGGAAAACCTATCTGGTCTGCTAATGTTCTTTACCTGGTCGGGGCTACATGTGACTCCAGACCCACAGCAATGTGGTTGACAATTAACTTTCCTCTGGGCAATTAGGGATGGGGAATAAATGTTGGCCTGGCCAGTATTGTCATATCCCAAGAATGGATTTTTAAAAAAAGCAGCCATGATCTCACTGAATGGCAAAATAGAATCAATGAACTGAATGGCCAACTTCTGCTCCTTATGGTCTCGTTGTGTTAATTCCATCCTGTAATAACTTGGTCACAACTGGTCTTCAAACAGAGTATTAACTACTTGGTGGTGGGTCTTCACCACAGTATCACTTTTGTTGATGAAAACTGGATCAGGCAAAACTTGAATTATGGTTACTATTGAAGTCACTACCATGGACATAAGAACCCAACCACAGTCAGGCAGAGGTATAAGCCGTAAGTGCAGGCTGCTGCTGTCAAACTGTAAAGAGCACTGAAAGAATTTCTCTGCTTCAGAACAGCTGAGATTGAAAGGACAAAAAGTTAACCAACTTTCACTGAAATCAAGTTAGCAGTCAAACAATTCTAACTGAGCTGCTGTAACTTCTCATTCTGTACTATGTGAGCAGTACAAAATTGGGCTGTGGTAATTTTAAAGGATGGGGGAAAAGAATTAAAAAGTATGCGATTTCATGGATATGATTGCTTCCTGCTCCTGTATCCCGGGGTCTGTACTGAAATTTGACAGTTAGAAGAACAGGTGCAAAATATTTAAATTAAGAATCAACAGTTATGAATAGGATTTGATGTTTTAAATAGCTAAAGAAAATCAGCTTGGTCTAAGTGTGAAGTCCAGACCTTTTGAATTAGAAAATGATATAACAAAGAAAGAAGCCATTCTATCTAACTTCTTTAATAGAACTATCTAATTCATCCCACTTCCTGGACCTTTGCCTTTAAATACTCCTTCTCAGTTATCCAATTCCCTTTTGTGCGCTCCTAATGAATTTACTTCTAATACCCTTTCAGGTAGGGTATTCCAAAACATAACTTGCTGTGTAAATAAATTCTTTAATTTTACAGTGGCTTGTTAATCAATCCACCTTCCAAAATTAATTCCCTGCATATATTCTTGTATTAAATTTCATCTGCTGTGTCTTGATTGATTGATTTATTGCCACGAAGTACAATGAAAAGCTTTGTTTATGAGCAGTACAGCAAGGATGTACAGATCAAAATATTCAGACAGAGGTGTACAGGTTATATTGCACAGGGTGTATGAGAGATCAACGTTAGCAAGATCAGTATTATCTGAGACTAGAGAGTCCATTCAATAGTCTAATAATGGCTGCTGGTGTATGTGTTCAGGCTTCTGCATCTTCTGTCTGACAGAAGAGGTTGTAGGAGATCATTTCCTATTTCCCCAGCTGGTGTCATCTTGAATTCTCCTCCTCATTGTTCACTACAGTTGAGGGCTGTGTCACCCCAAACTCTGGAATTCTATTCTCTACACACAAGTCTAGGTCATTAATATACATCAAGAAAAAGAACAGTGGTCTTAATATGATACTGCTAGTACACTACTTCCAGTCTGAAAAAACACCACTTCACCATGTGTGTGCTTAGTCAATTTTGTATGAATGTTGCAATTATTCCTTGAATGTGATTAATAAGTCTATTTTGTGGTGCTTTAATAAATGACTTTTGCAAGTCCATATTGCAAATCAACTGCACTATCCCAATTAACGTTCTCCCTGACTCCAAAGAACTCCACCAAGTCAAACATACATAGAAAATAGGAACAGGAGTCGTCCATTTGGCCCTTTGAGCCTTTCAACATGATTATGATAGACTCTAAGTAAACCCTGTTCCCACTTTCTCCCCATACCCTTTGATCAGTTTACCCCAAAGAACTATATTTAACTCCTTCAAATATCCAACGCTTTGGCTTCAACTACTTGTGAAAGAGAATTCCACCAACTGGTTGAAGAAATAACTCATTTTTTTGCTATTTTTTAAAACTGAAAACTGGGACTTGTGTCTCTAGAGGTTTTCCTGCCATTCACTGACTTGCTTGTGGTGATCTGATTTAATTTTCTCCTTTTTCAATGTTGGTGAAACATATACAGTATTTCAGCCCTTTACCACCACTCTACACCCAAGGAGGACTGTAGAATGAGCCTCTATTACTACTTAACATCCTCCAGAAAAAAAAAGGGTCCATCACATCCAGATTTGGACTTTGTCACTTTGAGGGCTGCTAACCTTTTCAGTGTCTCCTGTTCAGTTGTTTTCATCCTGTACAATTTCCTCCTTTCTGACATAAGCAGCATATTCCTATTTAGTGAAAACAAATTTAAAGTACTTGCTTAATACCTCAACTTTTCTGACTGCCTCTTTTTCATCCATAAATCAGCCCCAACATTTCTTTGATTATCTTTCGACTGTTTATAATTACACTTTTGGAGTCTGTTTTATGTTACCCATGAATCTATTTTCATACTGTCTCCATGTCCTACTTAATTTCTTCCTCAGTTTTACTTAATATATTTAGCCTGGTTCTTGACTATTAAGAAACTCAGATGTCCTGAGAATTTTAGTCAACTGTCTTATCATTCAGTGAGTTCTATTATTCCATGAGGGAAGGCATGCAAAGCAAGTCTATAAATGAACTCTCTTTCTTGAAGGCTTCCTATTCTTCATCACTGTTCTCTGATTATATCTGCCATAAATTTTGTTGGTTGCAAATCTTATCAAATTGAATGGATCGGTTGGAGAGACAGTTAGAAGCAATGAGGAATTTGCAACAACAGTGTGTGATGGATGGCAGTTATAGGAAGGGGGGAAAAGTCTCAGATACAGTCACATAGATGGGTTAACTCCAGGAAAGGTAAGAGAGGTCGGCACCTAGGGTAGGAGTCATTTGTGGATATACCCATTTCAAACAAGTATGCTATTTTGGAAAATATAAGTGGGGGGGGGATGGATTCTTAGGGGAACATAGCACGAACAGCCAAGTTTCTGATATTGAGACTGGCTCTAATGCAACGAGGGGTACGTCAGGTTCCAAGAGATCAATTGTGTTAGGGGATTCTCTAGTCCGAGGTATAGAGAGACGTTTCTGTGGCCAACAGCGAAAAATCAGAATAGTGTTCTGCTTCCCTGGTGTAGAATGTTCTCACGGGGGAGAGGGGCCAGCAAGAGGTCATTGTCCACATTGGAACCAACGACTTAGGAAGGGAAAAGGTTGAGAGTCTGAAGGGAGATTACAGAGAGTTAGGCAGGAATTTAAAAAGGAGGTCCTCGAGAGTAGTAATATCTGGATTACTCCCAGTGCTATGAGCTAGTGAGGGCAGGAATAGGAGGATAGAGCAGATGAATGCATAGCTGAGGAGCTGGTGTATGGGAGAAGGATACACATTTTTGGATCATTGGAACCTCTTTTGGGGTAGGAGTGACCTGTACAAGAAGGATGGATTGCACCTAAATTGGAAGGGGAATAATATACTGTCAGGGAAATTTGCTGGAGCTGCTCGGGAGGATTTAAACTAGTAAGGTGGAGGGGGTGGGACCGAGGGAGATGGTGAGGAAAGAGGTCAATCAGAGACTGATACAGTTGAGAACAGAAGCGAGTCAAGCAGTCAGGGCAGGCAGGCACAAGGTAGCTCTAATAAATTAAACTGCACTTACTTCAATGCAACGGGCCTAACAGGGAAGGCAGATGAACTCAGGGCATGGTTAGGGACATGGGACTGGGATATACTAGCAATTACAGAAACATGGCTCAAGGATGGGCAGGACTGGCAGCTTAATGTTCCAGGATACAAATGCTACAGGAAGGATAGAAAGGGAGGCGAGAGAGGAGGGGGAATGGCATTTTTGATAAGGGATAGCATAACAGCTGTGCTGATGGAGGATATTCCTGGAAATACATCCAGGGAAGTTATTTGGGTGGAACTGAGAAATAAGAAAGGGATGATCACCTTATTGGAATTGTATTGCAAACCTCCTAATAGCCAGAGGGAAATTGAGAAACAAATGTGTAAGAAGATCTCAGCTATCTGTAAGAATAATAGGGTAGTTATCGTAGGGGATTTTAACTTTCTAAAACATAGACTGGGACTGCCACTGTGTTAAGGGTTTAGATGGAGAGGATTTTGTTAAGTGTGTACAAGAAAATTTTCTGATTCAATATGTGGATGTACCTACTCGAGAAGGTGCAAAACTTGACCTACTCTTGGGAAATAAGGCAGGGCAGGGGACTGAGCTGTCAGTGGGGGAGCACATTGGGGCCAGCGACCATAATTCTATTAGATTGAAAATAGTGATGGAAAAAGATAAACCAGATCTAAAAGTTGAAGTTCTAAAGTGGAGAAAGACCAATTTTGATGGTATTAGGCAAGAACTTTCGAAAGCTGATTGGGGGCAAATGTTCCCAGGTAAAGGGACGGCTAGAAAATGGAAAGCCTTCAGAAACGAGAATCCAGAGAAAGTATACTCCTATTAGGGTGAAAGAAAAGGCTGGTAGCTATCGGGAATGCTGGATGACTAAAGAAATTGAGGGTGTGGTTAAGAAAAAGGAGGCATATAGAAAGTATAATCAGGATAGATCGAGTGAATCCTTAGAAGAGTATAAAGGCAGTAGGAATATACTTAAGAGGGAAATCAGGAGGGCAAAAAGGGGACATGAGATAGCTTTGGCAAATAGAATTAAGGAGAATCCAAAGGGTTTTTACAAATACGTTAAGGACAAAAGGCTCACTAGGGAGAAAATAGGGCCCCTCAAAGATCAGCAAGGCGGCCTTTGTGTGGAGCCGCAGAAAATGGGGGAGATACTAAATGAGTATTTTGCATCAGTATTTACTATGGAAAAGGATATGGAAGATACAGAATATAGGGAAATAGATGGTTACACCTTGCAAAATGTCCAAATTACGGAGTAAATGCTGGATATCTTGAAGCACATAAAGGTGAATAAATCCCCAGGACCTGATCAGGTGTACCCGAGAACTCTGTGGGAAGCTAGAGAAATGATTGCTGGGCCTCTTGCTGAGATATTTGTGTCATCGATAGTCACAGGTGAGGTGCCGGGAGACCAGAGGTTGGCAAACGTGGTGCCACTGTTTAAGAAGGGTGATAAGGACAAGCCAGGGAACTATAGACTGGTGAGCCTGACCTCGGTGGTGGGCAAGTTGTTGGAGGGAATCTAGAGGGACAGGATGTACATGTATTTGGAAAGGCAAGGATTGATTAGGGATTATCAACATGGCTTTATGCGTGGGAAATCATGTCTCACAAACTTGATTGAGTTTTTTGAGGAGTAACAAAGAGGATTGAGGAAGGCAGAGCCGTAGATGTGATCTATATGGACTTCAGTAAGGCATTCAACAAGGTTCCCCATGGGAGACTGATTAGCAAGGTTAGATCTCATGGAATACAGGGAGAACTAGCCATTTGGATACAGAACTGGCTCAAAGGTAGAACACAGAGGGTGGTGGTGGAGGGTTGTTTTTCAGACTGGAGGCCTGTGACCAGTGGAGTGCCACAAGGATTGGTGCTGGGTCCTCTAATTTTTGTCATTTACATAAATGATTTGGATGTGATCATAACAGGTACAGCTAGTAAGTTTGCAGATGACACCAAAATTGGAGTGTAGTGGGCAACGAAGATTACAACAGGATCTTGATCAGATGGGCCAATGGGCTGAGAAGTGGCAGATGGAGTTTAATTTAGATAATTGCGAGGTGCTGCATTTTGGGAAAGCAAATCTTAGCAGGACGTATACACTTAATGGTAAGGTCCTAGGGAGTGTTGCTGAACAAACAGACCTTGGAGTGCAGGTTCGTAACTCCTTGAAAGTAGAGTCGCAGGTGGATAGGATAGTGAAGAAGGCGTTTGGTATGCTTTCCTTTATTGGTCAGAGTATTGAGTACAGGAATTGGGAGGTCATGTTGCGGCTGTACAGGACATTGGTTAGGCCACTGTTGGAATATTGCATGCAATTCTGGTCTCCTTCGTATCGGAAAGATCTTGTGAAACTTGAAAGGGTTCAAAAAAGATTAACAAGGATGTTGCCAGGGTTGGAGGATTTGAGCTATAGGGAGAGGCTGCATAGGCTGGGGCTGTTTTCCATGGAGCGTCGGAGGCTGAATGGTGACCTTATAGAGGTTTATAAAATCACGAAGGGCATGGATAGGGTAAATAGACAAAGTCTTTTCCCTGGGGTGGGGGAGTCCAGAACTAGAAGGCATAGGTTTAGGGTGAGAGGGGAAAGATACAAAAGAGACCTAAGGGGCAACATTTTCACACAGAGGGTGGTACATGTATGGAATGAGCTGCCAGAAGAAGTGATGGAGGCTGGTACAATTGCAACACTTAAGAGGCTTTTGGTTGGGTATATGAATAGGAAGGGTTTGGAGGGATATGAGCCAGGTGCTGGCAGGTGGGACTAGATTGGTTTGGGATATCTGGTCAGCATGGACGGGTTGGACCGAAGGGTCTGTTTCTATGCTGTACATCTCTAGGACTCTTTGACTCACCAATCTTTAGCTACCAGACCAGATCACTTTAATACTGAAATTGTCCTGCCTGTTCCTTCTGGAACACTGAACATCTGAAAATGCCTTCCTGACCACTAATGCATTTGAAGTATTGTAATTGCCATAACATTGGAAATGCAATTGCCAGTTGCACACAGGAAACTTCCATCGACCAACAGGTACTGCAGTTGAGGGATAAATACTGCTGACTAAAGAGAGCTCCCTCAACTTCTCTATGAAGGATGCTTTGGGAGTTTAGACATCCTGTCTGAAAGTTGACACCCTGACAGTGCGGAGCTTTCTCAGTAGTACATGGAGACAATAACCTGAATGCCTTACCTTATTACTATTCCACAACTCCCCATGTGGCATAATGCCTTCAAAATTCACATTGAACAAAGAACATTACAGCACAGAAACAGGCCCTTTGGCCCTCCAAGCCTGCACCGATCCAGATCCTCTGTCTAAATCTGCCGCCTATTTTACAAAGATCTGTATCCCTCTGCTCCCTGCCCATTCATGTATCTGTCTAGACAAATGTTAAATGATGCTATCGTTCCCGCCCCCACCACCTCCACTGGCAACGCGTTCCAGGCACCCACCACCTCTGCATAAACGACTTTCCACATACATCTCCCCTAAATTTTTCCTCTCTCAATTTGAACCCATGACCCCTAGTAATTGAGTCCTCCACTCTGGCAAAAAGTTTCTTGCTATCCACCCTGTCTACACCTCTCATGATTTTGTAGGCTTCAGTCAGGTCCCCCCCTCAACCTCCTTCTTTCCAATGAAAATAATCCTAATCTACTCAAATTCTCCTCATAGCTAGTGCCCTCCATCCCAGGCAGCATCTTGGTGAACCTCCTCTGCACTGTCTCCAAAGCATCCACATCCTTTGTATCCACATTTTGTAATTCCTGTGTTATTTCAGTTCAACTCTCCAATTGCTTTCAGCTTTGCAACTTCGCAGCTTGTAAACATAGTGAATGTTCTCTCTGCCTCTTACAGCTGGTTTAATCCATATTCTTTCACCTATGCAACTTTCACCAGAAAGCTGCACTACAAAAAGGCACCTTTAAACTAACCTCTATGATCATTTCCCATTTCCTTAATTTTGTTCAAATAACCCATAGGCTGAAAAGAGATTACTGTGAAATGATTACTGTCTTTAAACAACTGGAAATAATAATAAAAATTGTGTGATAGTCCATGCTGTTTAGTCCTTTGAAACAAAATAGATTAAGAAGCTTAATCCTGTGGAATTATTCAGATAACGTTCAATGACATTATTATACCACATGCATCTTTATCTCTCTAATGGGATCTAACAGGTTTTTAGAAGGTTTTACTTGCATAGACAAATGAAGTGCCATCATTTGCTCATCCTTACTGATCTGGTTATTAGGCTTGTTTGAAGGATAAATTCAAAGCCTTTTGAAGGCTATTTTTGAGAAATTTTCTGATACTTAATTTTTGTATCTTTCTTTGGAAACGGACTTGAGACTTGCACTTCAGACCCTCTTACTATCAAAAACAGTGGCACAGTGGTTAGCACTGCTGCCTCACAGCGCCAGAGACCCGGCTTCAACTCCCACCTCAGGCAACTGTCTGTGTGGAGTTTGCACATTCTCCCAATGTCTGCTTGGGTTTCCTCTGGGTGCTCTGGTTTCCTCCCACAATCCAAAAAATGTGCAGGTTAGGTGAATTGGCCATGCCAAATTGCCCGTAGTGTCAAGTGAAGGGGTAAATGTAGGGGTATGGGTCTGGGTGGGTTGCGCTTCGGTGGGTCGGTGTGGACTTGTTGGGCTGAAGGGCCTGTATCCACGCTGTAAGTAACCTAATCTAATCTAAAACGTATTTGCTTTCTGAACCACCTCCCAAAATAGCAGATTATAAAGCGAAACTCAACAGGTGGAAGTGTTGGCTTGAATTCTGACTTTTAACAGCTCCAGGTCATGGGACAGCCATGTCAGTCAGTTTGGCCAGCTTTTCCATTCCTGCTTTAAATGTACTTTATAGGATCCAGGTAACCACACCAGCTTTAGCTCTGACAATCTCCTCAGGCAACAACAGAGCCGAAACTTACTGTTTCAGCTCATCTGACCAGTCACACAAAGTTATTGAGCCTGCACCTCCAAACACCTCAACTACTGTGTCCGCTGCTCTCGATCTAGTCTCCTCTTCTTTGGGGAGACAGCACGCCAACTCATGGAACATTTCTGGGCATATGCACCAAACAACCCCACCCTGTGGATTAGTGGTGCTGGAAGAGCACAGCAATTCAGGCAGCATCCAAGGAGCTTCGAAATCGATGTTTCGGGCAAGAGCCCGAAACGTCGATTTCGAAGCTCCTTGGATGCTGCCTGAACTGCTGTGCTCTTCCAGCACCACTAATCCAGAATCTGGTTTTCAGCATCTGCAGTCATTATTTTTACCCCACCCTGTGGTCAACCACTTCAACTCCCCCTTCCACTCCGCCAAAGACATGCCAAGAACACCTCATCTTCTGCCTTGGGACCCTCCAACCACATGGTGGGAATGTTGATTTCACCAGTTTCCTCATTTCCCCGCCCCCCACCTTATCCCAGATCCAACCTCCAACTTGGCACTGCCTTCTTGACCTGTCCATCTTCCTTCGTACCTATCTGGTCCACTCTCCGATCCAAACTATCACCATTACCCCCCACCTGCATCCACCTATCACCTTCCCAGTTACCATTCCGCTAAACCCATCTTCCCCCCATTTATCTCTCAGCTCTCCCTCCTCCTCTCAGATTCCTGATGAAGGGCTTATGCCCGAAGTGTCGACTCTCCTGCTCCTTGGAAGCTCCCTGACCTGCTGTGCTTTTCCAGTGCCACACTCTTTGATTCTGATCTCCAGCATCTGCAGTTCTCACTTTCTCCATAGAAGTGCAAGGTAGTGTGAAACTGTCAGCATGTTCAAGAACATCAACTGGGAAAACACACATTCTTGTTTGGTTTTGCATGATAAAAAAAAATGAAAATGAAGTACTCTATGCTGTTACCAAACTTAATAAAATCAGGTGGAGTGAATGTTTTCACTATGATTACAGTAGTCCCCCTGTACTCGTGGGGGATACGTTCCAGGACCTACCCTGGAAGCTTGAAACCGTGGATAGGAGCGAACCCATTCATTTAAATGGAAGTGTAACTTTCCAGCAGCCTCCTGATCCCTGGTTCTGAAACATTCCCTTTAAAATGTTCGGGCCAGAGTAAACTGCGGGTAAGTGAAACTGCGGTAACTGGACCCATGGATACGGTGGTCACCCTTTATTTTAGGGTGCCATTTTACACCTTCTAAGTAAAATTCTTGTCAGAGCTATTTCAAACATGCTTTTATTTTGGTAATGACTTACTGTAAACAATCAGCACAGTAGGTCATGTCTTTTGAGAAGATTTGTAGCTCAGGTTGCAGTTCTGGACTTAGGTTTGCTCGCTGAGCTGGAAGGTTCATTTCCAGACATTTTATCACCCTACTAGGTAACATCTTCAGTGGGCCTCCGGGCAAAGCACTGTTCATCATTCGTGCTTTCTATTTATATGTTTGGGTTGGTGATGTCATTTCCTGTGGTGATGTCATTTCCTGTTATTTTTCTCAAGGGTGGTAGATGGGGGTCTAACTCAATGTGCTTATTGATAGAGTTCCTGTTGGAATGCTATGCTTCTAGGAATTCTCGCACATGTCTCGGTTTGGCTTGTCCTAGGATGGATGTGTTGTCCCAGTCGAAGTGGTGTCCTTCCTTATCTATATGTAAGGATACTAGTGAGAGAGGGCCATGCCGTTTTGTGGCTTGTTGATGTTCATTGTAAGGATACTAATGAGAGAGGGTCATGTCATTTTGTTCATGAACATCAACAACACACAAAACAACATGATCCTCTCTCATTAGTATCCTTACATATAGATAAGGAAGGACACCACTTCTACTGGGACAACACATCCATCCCAGGACAAGTCAAACAGAGACATGCACGAGAATTCCTAGAAGAATGGCATTTCAGCCGGAACTATCAACAAACACATCGAGTTAGATCCCATCTACCACCCTTGAGAAAAAGAACAGGAAATAACATCACCAACCCAAAGAAACCCAAACATATAAATAAAAAGCACGAATGATGAACAGTGCTTCACCCGAAGGCCCACTGAAGATGTTGCCTAGTAGGGTGATGAAACATCTGGAAATGAACCTTCCAGCTCAGCAAGCAAACCTACATCCAGAGGTCATGATTAACTTGATTGCAATGTTTGAGGTGGTGACAAAGGTGATCAATAAAGGTAGGGCTGTTGTCTACATGGATTTTAGTAAAGCTTTTGACAAGGTCCCTCATGGTAGACCCACGAAGAAGATTAAGATGCATGGGATCCATGGTGACCTGGCTGGGTAGATTCAGAATTGACTTGCCCATAGAATACAGAGGGTGGAAGGGTATTTTTCTGGCTGGAGGTCTGTGACTAGTGGTGTTCTCCAGTGCCATTTGTAACATATATACATGACTTGGATGAAAATGTAGATGGGTGGGTTAGTAAGTTTTCAGATGATACAAAGATCAATGCAATTATGGATAGTACAGAAGGTTGACAAAGGATACAGCAAGATATAGAGGAATTGCAGATATGGGCGGAGAAATGGCAGATTGAGTTTAATCCAGGTAAGTGTGAGGCGCTGTACTTTGGGAGATTAAATCTTAGGAAAAAGAATGCATTTATTGGAAGGACCCTGAATAGCATTAAGGGATCTTTGGGTTCACGTCCATAGCTCCCTGAAAGTCGCCACACTAGTAGATAGGGTGGTAAAGAAGGTAAAATTGCATACTTGCCTTTATTGATCAGGGAACTGATTACAAGGATCAGCATGTCATGTTGCAGCTTTATAAGACTTTAGTTACACCACACCAGAAGTATTGCCTTCAGTTCTGGTTACCACATTACAGGAAGAATGTGGAGGCTTTGGAGAAGGTGAAGAGAACTTTACCAGGACTCTGCCTGGATTAGAGGGTATGAGTATAAGGAGAAGCTAGAAAAACTCATTTTCTCTGGAGCAGTGCAGGCTGAGGGGAGACTTAATGGAAGTCTATAACATTATGAGACGCATAGATAGGATTGATGGTCAGAATCTTTTTCCCAGAGTCGAAATGTCTAATACTAGGGGGCATACATTTAAGTTGAGGGGGTAAAAGTTCAAAGGAGATGTGAGGGGCATTTTTTTTTTAAAACACAGAGTGGTAAGAGTTGGGAATGCATTGCCAGTAGTATTGATGGAGGCAGATATGTTTGGGGTGTTTAAGGGACATTTAGATAAGCACACAAATATGTAAGGAATGGAGGGATATGGACCAAAGGGCAGGCAGAAGGGATTGGTTTAATTTGGCATCATGTTTAGCACAACATCGTAGGCTGAAGGACCTGTCCCTATACTGTACCGTTCTATGTTTCAAACAAGAGAAATAACAACACTATTTGATGAAACATTTAGGACATATAAATTTTATTTTGCCCTCCAAATACATATTGGTATACATTTTAGGGTTTATATTGACTCATAATGAACGTCACAGATTTATGGCATGTTATTTATACACCTGGGCGGAGTGGTTTACATTCCAAAAGTAGTGAGTCCTATTAAATAGGCAAGCCTATCTTGACAAATGTAGAACAGCTAAACTGTTGACTTTACTAAAACCCTTTTGAACAGCTTTGTACTGTTTTTCAAAAAAGCAAGCATAGTTAACAAACTGTTATAACAAAGAGCAAATAAAGTGTGCACAGTGTATCTTTCTGCTGGGACTTCCCCCAAACCACTGAGCACATGGGGGTAAGAAGAAACAGCATTATCAATACATGGATTGTACTGATTCCTCAATCTCCCCTTTTCCCTTGCTGATCCCAATCAACAACACACTGCCCCCACCCCCCCCCCCCCCCCCGCCCTCAACACTTTAAAATCATTTCACTATCTCACTACGCATTTGTGCTAACTTTTAAAATACCCTATAGGCTAGGTTAAAGCAGAGTTTTCACTTAAGGATGAATGATGCTTTGCTAACGGATTTGAGCAGGTCCAAAATTTGCGACAAGGACATTGTCTTTTAAGGAGCACTAGTGAATCATTTGAGAATAATGGAAAGCTTATAGTTATGAGACAGTTGCCAGAGATTCCTCAGTACAGCACAGTTTATAAATAAAAACCATATTTATACACTGAAAACTGAAGATCACTTTTAATCTGGGAAGATGGGTTCACAGTAGCAAATATTGCCCAAACATGTGTCCAATCTCCCTTTTTTAAAAGCGGAATATGGCAATTCACAACCATCCTTTGAGATTGATCAGGGATTTAGACCCAGGACACTTATTTATTCAATAAAACAAGATATAGCTACTTTGAGTGCAAACAGCAACTAGATAAACAATTTTAAACAATATTATTTTATTCTTTGGTTACACAAGAGGATGTTACAAAAAGAAAACTTACATCATTTTCAGAAGTCCCGCACAAGCTACAGGATTTGCACTCTATGCACTGCCAGTGATAGGTTTTCACAGCTGCAGTCATATTTATTGTGAACTGTAAACAGGTGGGGTGACCTGAGGAAATGCACAAACAGGAGATGTTTATATACATTTCTTAATTCACAGCAAGAAAGATACAAACAGAGATGAGGGGAGAGAAAAAATGGGGCGGGGGGGGAAGAGAGAGAGAGAAAGAGACACGCACACACAGACAGACAGACAGAGTCAGAGAGAGAAAGAAGTGGTTGGTGGTATGTGGGGGATCAGGGGGGCAAAATGGGACAGAGCGCGTGAAAAACAACTAAGACCTTTTTAACTAAACATTAACCCTTTCGCTGCTGGGCAGGGCTACTAAGTATTAAGTTTGTCAGCTATTATATAACATGCTGCAGCTACATAACTAACCAGGTCTATAAAATTATCAAACGCAAAAAAAAATTCAACCCAACATTAATTGCAAATTCAAGCTACGCACAAAACACCAAGTCAGAAATTAAGGAAAAATGCCACACGTAAAATGGACAAAGGGAGACCAATATGCAGTTTATTTTTTTTTATCAAATAAAAACTTTATAAGCTCAGCAGCATTTTAATCCAGTTTATAAAGAACATTTTTTTTACATTTAACATTGTACAACAAACAATACCATCCACTTGATGGTGACAATACTTTTTCACAAAGGGTTGGGGAGAGGGGTTACAGCAAATTACAGTGAAACTAATCAATAAATAGAAAGTAATGACTAGACTTCCAGACATCTGATAGACACACCTGACACTTACCACATCCACTTGCAGCAATCCTACTGAGATTCAAACAAATGGCTTTGACAACAAAATTGAGCAGAGTTGATTTCAGTTTTTAGAGAATTCATCAGTAAAACTAGCCAACACATTCATCATTCAAAATGATGCATTTTTTTGAGAGAGAAAAATAAGACTTACACAAAATAGTCGGGATTTTTTGGGTAAAGTTCAATATTTCCAAATACATGAATTATTCAATATATTACCACACATTCCCCTCCCCTCCAAAAAGCTAGAGAGCAGCTTATCTGTCAGTTTAATAAATACAAACATCTAATTCACAATGAAGTCATCCTTCATACTGCACATTCTCAGGGCCTTCCTGAGTCTGAGTCGCATAACGGAGTTGCTAAAGAGGCAAAATTCCATGGGAAAATGGTCACAATTCATTTCTGGCCTTCCTTCCAGGAAATGGCTTGCATGGTAACCACCGGCATCGAGGCAATTCTGTGGTGAGGAATGGTAGAGGAGAGCTGTTTGTTTAGAAGGCTGCATGGTGTTAGAGAGTCTTCTTACAGGTCAAAATGTGCTGCATTAATAAATTTCAAAACAATACATCTGCAGTTTTAATATAGAATACATAACCTGCCCAGACCACAAGAGTTAAGCCAACAAGACAAAAAAGCAATTACTGCAAATCATGCAATTCTGCTTAAGAATTTTTGTTTAAAAGTGAATTAAAAACAAAAGTCTTGCACACATACCTTTGCAATGCAAATGATGAACTCCTTTCAAATTAACAGGATCAAAAAGGTCGCTGGTGTCATTCTATTTCTGTCATCAGAACACATGCCTAATGATGTGGTTCCTTCATTCGATGGAAACAAAATGCTTTAGCAGCAGAAAAGAAAGTCAGCTGACCAAAAAAAAACTCAAACCAAAAAAAAGGTACAAGTCCCTGAATGGACAAACATAGTTTCCTTTTCCTTCAAAAAATTAAAACTTCTCTTTCTTATATAAACTCCACTTCCTTCAGTGTATCACAGTGAACTTAATTGCCACAAAAGCTTGGAACTGCAGGTGCAAGAGGTGTAAAGTGGAGCCTGGAGACCACGTTTCCACTTGCCAGGAGCTTCGATGTAATATGCACGGCAAAAGTAGGTCAAGACAACTTTGCCTGCTGAAGGGAGGGAGCTAGTTGACTTAAAGCCATTGATTGCACTTTGTAAGGGCAAGTCCATTTAGCTCAGTGGTATCGCCCACAGTACATCAGATCCCTGTGTCCCCCATTCACTCAGTAATGTAGGGAGATCAGTCAAATGTCTGTCTTATTTGTTTTAAACAAAAACACACAAATCACGAGCCAAAAGAAATCCTGATCATCTTCAGAGTTAGAGATTCTCTTCTTTACTGATGAACAAACAAAAGCATCGACTCTGCTCATTTTCAACAGCCCAGTTTCACATGAAAACAGGTCTAGAATTCAGCAGGAGCTTTTTGGCTAAACAAGCCTTCTTTGTTGTCAAGGTCATTCATTTAATCTCGCCCGATTGTGTTTTTTTTTGTGTGTGCTAGCAGGTATTTCCCACAATTCACGTATTTAGCTGCTGCACTTGTTATCTGCATCTTTATTAGCAGGTGAATGAACACTTTTGTTTGATAGCAGTTCATCGATATCGTCGTCATCAAAGCCATGAAATGTGGAAGTGTCACTTTCAGACGATGCACCAAACAAATCCTCTGCATTTCGCAAGTCCAGATCCTTTATGGCTCCTTGTCCCAAATAAGCTAACATGTATGATGATGTACATATCAGCACATGGGTACAGCAATACACACACACACACACAAAATGAAAAAAAATCAAAAAATCAATCATAGATCCTACCTCTGAAATAACAAGATCTATGCTAGCAAGAATCCTCAAATCTTAACTTCAGACCCTGCTATTTCTGTTACAAATCAGTCAGCGAAAGGGTTAAATTTAATCATGAGATTAGAAGAACATAAATCTCTTAATTTACTTGGTTCAGAACCAAACACAAAATCTGAATTTTCTGAAATGAAATTAAGCACTTCTTTTTTTAAAAAATAAAATGCAAAGTATCTTGGGAACCAGTTAAAGTGTGCTGCATAAATACTTTAAACTAGACTTGTTTATATTGAAATAGTATTTGGTGGAATACATTGTGGAAATCCAAATTTGGTCACTCCGGTTTGATTATAATTCTTGATGAATTACAATTTGCTTGAATTATTAAAAATTGTTGGGGTTACACAGCATGCCTGACAAGCAAATAAAAATTAAATAAAAACTTATCCTTATGGTTGAAACAAAGGTTATATCTGCAAGGTTCCCCATGATGTTGCCGTGTTTTGTCTCTTGGGTGCTGATCAGACTTCTTGGCTTTTTCAGTATTTCCTTTATTTACTTGATATCTATGGTTAGTGTGAGCACTTCTTTTTATTTCCAGTTCTATCAGTCTGGGTTGAAATGTATTTTAAACAACAAAAAGGCAGCTCAAATTCACATCCACGTAACCTCGAATGTCGATGCAATAAACACAAGTAGTAGCCTCAGGAACATTTTTAGGGAATGGTGAGGATGTAGGAATAACACAGAAAAACAATAGCTAAAATTCACAAGCTAAGCGTATAAATGGTACATCAATTGAAATGTCTCATTTTTGTTTTAAAACTGATTAAAGGAGAGGTGGGTGTGAGAAAATGTAATGAAAAATTAAAAATATCACTGCAATATTAAAATACTAAACTAAACTGCTGCAAATTTCACTAATAATGTCAGAACAGTGAAGAAATAGGAACCATAGCTTAAAAGCCAAAACTGGGTTTCACCTTTCCTTTGCTCTATTCTGCAAACTAAGCTAAAATGAGATGTGTTGTATTCTACCTTGTACATTACACAATTCAACTGCCGAGCAAATAGGTGTGAAGCTTTCACCAACTGTTAAACAGTCATCAACCACAGAGTTAGTGTGAAGTTAAAATTATGTGGCAATTTAAAGTTCTGATCTGTATTTGTCAAATAGGTGTTAGGCTATGGAATAAAGCATTTTTAAAAAAACTAACATGATGTTTAAAAAAGAAAATTACTCTGACATTTAATTTGCAAATTCTAATATTTCTCTCAGTTTGTATGCTTGGTATTCTTTCAGTCCTGTGTTCTTAGTTCATTATCAGCAAAATCTAGTGTCAGTAACGCACTTGAAATATATTTTTGTTATTGGCAAATATCTGGTGCAGCACAGCACGTCCGTTCAGAGGAAGCTGTGCATGTCTCTCCTCAAGGCACTAATCATTTTGTTCTGACAATAGCAGCGCTATGTGTCTCCCAGGTCCCATGGTTATCAAGCAAGTCAATGAGTTCATCTGAAAGATAATTTGGTAGAATTCCAGGGATGTACCTACCGGAGCGCCCACAGTCTGAGCATGAGACCAGCTCTTCAGCCCTGCCTGTTTTCTTGTTCATATTTGACCCACCAAGACAGAAGTCACAGTAATTATTGGAAATTACCACCCCATCTGGACCTTTCCGAGCTGTAGAAATATCAAGGAAATAGCATTAGAGTGACAGTTCTTAAGCAGCGCATTTACAAACTAAATTACAATTACACAGAAACAATCTAGAATCCCCTTCCCTCCAAAATAATTTTTCTTCATCTTTATTCTGAACATAAACATAGACCAAAGAAAGTTAAAGGGAGAAACAATGGTTATTGAATATCGTGGGTAGTGTTTTGTCTAAAAAACATCACTAGCATAATCATTCTGTCCAATCTTCTCCACTTTAGGGAGATGATTTCTATCATGGACAATGATGCCTCAACATGAGCTTGCTGACCTGTACTGGCTTCGAGCTGAGCAAAGCTGCAATTCAGCATTTCCAAATCCTTCATGGTGCCACCTCTGCCACTTTGTCATCCCCTCTGATTCTACATTTCAAATTTCTGCATCTCTTCAACCTTGGTCTTGTTCATCTTTGATTTCGATCAGTCTACTATTGGGGAGCATATTTTCATCAGCTAAGATCCTGGGCTCCTGAACTTCCTCCTGTAGTGACTGGAACCAGGTGGATATCGTAGACTATGAGATCCTTGATTGAGGTGGTTAATCTGGGCCAATCAGTAAGGCCTGGCTGATAAATATAAACCGGGGATGAGGTGGGAGGGGCGGGGGCTTGCTGGGTCTGTATTGTCTGCACTTTTGTATGTAACAGTACTGTCTAATGTACAACTGTCACTGCTGTTGTCTCTTTATATCTTTGTGAAACTGGGATTTGAGGTTTGTCCTCATGTCCCTGAAAAATGTATGGTAGGGTTTGGGGCCTGGCTTTGCTGCTCCTCTCCCTTGTAAAATTGCTGTCTCTTGTATGCAGCTGTAAATGTAACTGTTTGTTGTAAACTGTTTTTGTAATTTGTTTAATAAAATAATATAACCAGGAAAAAAATTTTTAAAAAAAAATAAACCGGGGATGGTCCACTCCTGGGCCTGGCCAAACTGGCCATTAACAGGTCCAGGCAGCGGGCCGTGGAGGGGGTCGTTAGGGCCGACTGCCTGCCCCTTTTCCGTGGCTACGTTAGAGCCCGGGTGTCCTTGGAGAAGGAGCACGCGGTGTCCACCAACACCCTGGAGTTGTTCAGGGAGAGGTGGGCGCCGCAGGGAGTGGAGTGCATCATTTCTCCCTCCAATTCTATTTTGATTTAATCCCTACCCTCCCCTTCACTGTTTTGATCACACAGCACTGCCCTTTGATGTGAAGGGCAGTGTTTGTCACTGGCCACCCGGGTGTTTTCCTATCTTCCTGGTGGTGGAATTTGAATAAAGATTCATGCACTTTGTGTCTTTCACTGTGTCTCCCACCTGCACACACACACCATGGAAGAAAAAAAAAAGAAAAAAAGAAAAAAATAAACAGGGGATCATCCGCAGGGAGTGGAGTGCATCATTTCTCCCTCCAACTCTATTTTGATTTAGTCCCTACCCTCCCCTTCACTGTTTTGATCACACAGCACTGCCCTTTGATGTGAAGGGCAGTGTTTGTCACTGGCCACCCGGGTGTTTTCCTATCTTCCTGGTGGTGGAATTTGAATAAAGATTTGTGCACTTTGTGTCTTTCACTGTGTCTCACACCTGCACACACACACACCATGGGTGCTGGGGATAAAATAAGCACTACCGCACTTAGGCGGTAGTGTGGGGGTAAAGAAAAAAAAAGAAAGAAAAAAAAAATATAAACCGGGGATGGTCCACTCCTGGGCCTGGCCAAACTGGCCATTAACAGGTCCAGGCAGCGGGCCGTGGAGGGGGTCGTTCGGGCCGACTGCCTGCCCCACTTCCGCGGTTACGTTAGGGCCCGGGTGTCCTCGGAGAAGGAGCACGCAGTGTCGACCAACACCCTGGAGTTGTTCAGGGAGAGGTGGGCGCCGCAGGGAGTGGAGTGCATCATTTCTCCCTCCAACTCTATTTTGATTTAGTCCCTACCCTCCCCTTCACTGTTTTGATCACACAGCACTGCCCTTTGATGTGAAGGGCAGTGCTTGTCACTGGCCATTAGAGCCCGGGTGTCCTTGGAGAAGGAGCACGCGGTGTCCACCAACACCCTGGAGTTGTTCAGGGAGAGGTGGGCACCGCAGGGAGTGGAGTGTATTATTTCCCCCTCCGACTCTATTTTGATTTAATCCCCGTCCTCCCCTTCACTGTTTGATCACACAACATTGCCCTTTGATGTGAAGGACACTGCTTTGTCACTGGCCACTCAGGTGTTTCCTTTCTTCCTGGTGGTGGAAACTGAATAAAGATTCGTGCACCTTGTGTCTTTCACTGTGTCTCACACCTGCACACACACACACGTGTGCGGGAGGAAAAATAAGCACTACTGCAGTTAGGCAGTAATGTAGGGGCAGTAAAAAGAATAAAAAAGGAAAAAAAAAGGTATAAACAGGGATTATGTTCGGGCCTGGGCATCACTGGAGAAGGAGCATGCAGTGTCCACCAATCCTCTGCATACCTTTAGGGAGAGGTGCACACTGAGGAAATGGAATGCTTTATTTCCCACTCCAATTCTATTTTGATTTAGTCCCCAACCTCCTTTCTTCATGTAAGCATTGCTTATTCTGGGCTTTGCTTGTCACTGTTTCATTGGCTGCATGGGTGTCTTTCCTGGTGGTGGAATGCTAATAAAGTTATTTTCACTTGGTGTTTACAATGTATCTTGCACCTACATGCAAACATGGGTGCTGAGGAACGCAAGCAGTACAGTCATACAGCAGGTAAAAACAATGACTGCAGATGCTGGAAACCAGAGTCTAGATGCATCTGAGGAGCAGGAAAATCGACGTTTCGGGCAAAAGCCCTTCATCAGAAAAGCCCTGAAAGGCTTTTGCCCGAAACGTCGATTTTACTGCTCCGAGGATGGTGCCTGAACTGCCGTGCTTTTCCAGCACCACTCTAATCCAGTCATACAGCAGTAGTGTAGGGGGTAGGGAAAAAAAAAGGATAATCAGGAGATTAGAATCTCCTTAGTTCAGGGACCAACTCCAAGCTGGCTAACCACAAGTGAGAAAAGAAAAAAAAAATATGTATAGATCTGCCCCACTTCTGTGACTACATTCAAGTCCAGGAGACCTTGGAGAGGGAGCACATACAATGCCCTTGATGCCTTTAGGGAGAGATGGGTACCCCAGGGTTGCAGTACTTTATTTCCACCTCCAACTCTATTTTGATTTAATCCCTACCCAATTCCACCAATCTTTCTTCATGCAAGCTTTGCCCCTATCGGGGACAGATTCAAGGTGAGGGGGGCAAGTTTAAGCGAGATGTGCAGGAGAAGTTTTGCACATAGAGGGCTTGGTAAGCACTGCCAGAAGACATGTTGGATGCAGGCATGTTGGCGACATTTAAGAGGAATCGGGATGGTTATATGAGTAGGGAGGAATAGGGGGATATTGACAGAATAAGGGTAGAAGGTTTTTTTTAGTTTAATTAGGAAGGCCAAAGGGCCTGTTCCTGTGCTGTACTTCTCTTTTGTTCTTACTGGTTCCCTAGTCACATAGGTGTTTTTTTCCCTGGTGATAGAAATATTGAATAAAATTATTTGTACAAATGGTGTCTTCACGGAGTCCCTGCACTTACAGACACACAACATGGGTGCTGTGGGGGAAAAAAGTAGTGTGGGATAACAAAGAAAAAAGGGATTTAGAATCTCCTAAAAAAGTATAAACAGGGGATTTAGAATCTCCTCAGTTAGGGGGACTGACTCCAAGCTGGCTGATATTATGCACAAGTAAATAAAGGGTGACTTGGTGACAGGATACCAGCCTCCTTGCATTTATTTCAGTAGTGATGAGAGTGGGATTAATGACATAACCGTGGAGAAGTGCTTACTAGCCAAAGCCCAGCTGGACCTCAAACAGGCACTACAACTCATTAGAAAATTCAGCAAGTGGAGTATGGGAACTACAGGCATTCCAAAAAGAAGTGGATACCCTCACCTGTCCAACTCAGTTGGGGAACACCACTTAAGTGTAGGTAATCACAGATTTACACGGAGTGCATATCCTGAACACAGGGACCCCTAGGCTGGCCCCCCCCCCCCCACAATAAAGCTGAACCTTGCCCCAGTGGCTAAGAAGTTCTTCAGGATTTCGGCCAACAAACCATTGTAGCTGCTGCTGGTGTGTGGACTCAAGACAGCAAAGGAGGCCTACAAGGCCTGACTTGAGTAAGAAACCTTGAAGGCTGATATCCATAGTAGTCTGCACCCTGGAAAGTCCCCCAACATGTGCGTTGGAATAAATTTAGTGACATCCAAATCAGAAACTAATTAAAATTAACATTTGGTTAAATGGTCATCTGGTTCTCACGAAGGTCAATACCAGTACATCTGTATCAATGGTTGTTAGAACCAGTCTTTAACAAGATTCGCTCAGGACTTTGAGCAAGACCTCAGCCAGACTGAGATCATATGTTGGGGAACCGTTGCAAATAAGGGAACAACTTTGGTTCTGGTCTCCTTTGAGAAGCAGTTGGTGCAATTAACACTGATGGTAGCAAGAGGCTCAGGCCCAAGCCCATTGGAGCAGAATTGGTTGAGAAAGAGTCACCTAAATTGGCTCAGCATATTTTAATTAGAAAATGGCTGTCCCACTGCAGTCCTAATGAAAGACACAGAAGGGGCATGGGACTTTCAAAGGGGCCAAAGCCAGTTTATATGTTGACCAGGAAACAATTCCACAATTTGGCAAGGCCCGCCCTGTGCTATTTTCCTTGCTGGCAGAAATAGAGGCAGAAATCAGGAGGCTGGAGGGCAAAGAAATCACCAAACCACTGCAGCTTGTAGAATGGGCAGCACCAGTCGTACCGATTGTGAAGCCTGACAGTTCAGTTTGCCTTTGTGGGGATTTTAAGCAAGCGATACACTGCCTCCCCCAGCTGGATAAATACTTAATCCCTCTCATCAAGGATCTGTATGCAAGAATGGCAGTGAGGGGGAGGGGGGGAGCTGTTCTTTATGAAGTTGGACATGAGCCACACCTACCTGCAATTGCAACTGGATGCCACAATATACAAGACTGCCATTTGGGGTATCATCAACTTGTGTCCTTTTCCAGTGGACCATGGAGAACATTTTACAAGGGCTACCCCATTTATCTGGATAATGGGAAGATCAATAAAGAGCACTTGCACATGGTGCTTAAACGTGTCTCTGAAGCGGACTAATGCCTTAGAGGGGAAAAATGTGTGTTCCAAGCACCCCAACAGACCTAGCAGGGTCATAGAGTTGACAAAACCAGGTTACACCCATTGGAAGATAAAGTAAGGACGCTCAATAGAGCCCCAGCTTTCCAAGTTTACCCTAGAGCCTCGGCCTTTCCTTCAGTTGGTGAATTAATACAGAAATTTCATATGTAACCTGGCCTCCATCTTGTCACCTGTGTTGAAAAAGTGTCAGCCTTGGAAATGAGTCACATAACCAAAAAGTAGCCGTTAGGGAGGTGAAAAAGCAGCTACTGTCACCTAAGGTGTTGGCCCATTATGATCCGAAGCTGACGTGTGAAGCATCCCCGTATGGTGTGGGGTAGTGTTGGCTCACCAGCAGCCCGAAGGAGAGCAGCACCTGATAGCTTCCTGGATGTTGGCTGATGCCAAATGCAAAACTGCCCAGATACAGAAGGAAGGTTTGGTATTCATCTTTGGCCTGAGGAAGTTCCATCAGTATCTTTATGGATGGCAATTTGTCCTAGTAACAAATCACAATCACCTTCCGAAGGAAGACAAGGCAATACCATCCATGACTTCTGGTAGAATTCAGCAGTGGGCCCTTATTCTCAGTTAATGCACACAGCCCAGGAAGCCGAGTGGCTAATGTGGCTGCCTTGAGCCACGCCTTTTGGTCAGATACTCCACCGGTGGTTCCTTCCCGGAAGACTTTGTGCTGGTTTTAAAACTTTCTGGACACCCTTCTGACAATTTCCTTCTTTGGACACAAGGAGATCTTGTTCTAACAAAGCAAACAGCTGCTGGTAATGGGGAAACAGGAGGACCATTACAATCAAGATTAACACCCTTCTGGATCAGTCAGGACCAGATCACTGTGAGGATGGCTTATTACTATGGGGAGCAAGAGTGATTGTCCCAGGTAAAGGTCGCTGCCAGATACTGACTGAACTCCACCAGGGTCATCCAGGGGTTTCCAAGATGAAGATGCTAGCAAGAAGCTATGTCTGGTGGCCAAGGCTAGATGCTGACATAGCTGCTTTGGTGGGACAATGCTCACAGCGTCAACAAGAACAAAAATTGCCAGTGGCACCCTCACACTTGTGGGAATGGCCAGATTTGGTTACTTTGCTCAGTCAAAAGATGTAATCTTGAAAACCTCAAAAATCTCTTGATCTTTGCTGTTGGAAGGAGATCGATCTGAATGTCTCTTATCACTGAAATTCCACCTTCATGCTAACATCCTAATTGACTCCTTCTGTATCTTTTCAAAGGCTTTGACACCCTTTCTGAAGCTTGCGTCCTAGAATTGTCCAGAGTACTGCAGCTGAAGTCTAAACAGCAATTTATCAAACATAATCATTTGTATGCTCACTTATCACATAGGTGACCAGGATCTCATCCACTGCTGGACAACCAGTGAGAGCCCTAGATTACCTTCTTTGGGGGAAGATCTTCCTAGACACTGGTGGAACCTTCTCCAGGATCAAAAGCTCTGCAGATAGAAACCCAAGCCCGGACAGTGGATAACTAATCACAGGCAAGCAGCTGTCATGGCAGCCAAAGCCAGCAGAGGAGTAATAGCTATTGGCAATGCTATCCCCTGCTGGGCGCAATCACCCAAGGACAGGTCAAGATCACTGAGGGACACTGGCCACAAGGCACATGAGTCACAGGTTGATAAGAATGAAGCAAAGTAATCTAAACTAAATGATACGCCGTCAGAATGGGGTGCCCAAGCCATAGGGAACATACTGACAAACACCTTTGAAAAAAACAGGTCATTTTGAGAAGGCTGATTAAAATGTATATAGGATTCTAGAAGTTATAAACAGAACTAGAAGAAATATTAACACCCAGCCTGACCTCAAGGTGGTGGCAGGATTCCTAGCCTCTGACTTGCTCTTGTAGCAACACTATGAACATAGCTAATCCAGTTCACTTCCTAGTCAATAGCAACTCCAGGATGCTATACATACTATTTTCCCATATGTTGTCCAGGTCCTGAAGAAGGGCTCATGCCCGAAATGTCGATTCTCCTGCTCCTTGGATGCTGCCTGACCTGCTGCGCTTTTCCAGCAACACATTTTCAGCGTTATTCTTTAGAGTCTAGGAGACTGAAGGGGGACCATATAGAGGTGTACAAGATCATGCGAGACAAGCATAGGATGAATGTATGCAGTCTTTTTCCCAGGATTGGGGAAATCGAGGATATGAGGGTATCAGTTTAAGGTTGGAGGGGAAAGAATAAATGGAACCTGATGGGCAACTTTCTTTTACACAGAGGGTGGTACGCATATGGAATGAGCTGCCAGTGGAAATGATTGAGGTGGGTACAGTAACTGTTTAAAAGGCATTTGGACAAATACATGGAAAGGGTTAGAAGGATATGGGCCAAGTGCAAGGAAATGGGCAGACATTTTGGTTGGCACGGACCAGTTTGTAGGACTATGTTCAAATAAATTCGATCCAATCTCCCATAGAACATAACAGCGCGCTACAGGTCCTTCAGCCCTTGATATTTCGCTGAACTGTGAAACCAATCCGAAGCCCATCTAACCTACACTATTCCATTATCATCTGTAT
>NC_057719.1:89795970-89841740 GCF_004010195.1 Chiloscyllium plagiosum | reverse complement strand
TCACTGATGGAGATGGGGAGGTCCAGGAGGGGGAGGGAGGTGTCAGAGATGGTCCAGGTAAATTTTAAGGTCAGGGTGGAATGTGTTGGTGAAGTTGATGAATTGCTCAATCTCCTCGCGGGAACACGAGGTGGCGCCAATGCAGTCATCAATGTAGCGGAGGAAGAGGTGGGGAGTGGTGCCGGTGTAATTACGGAAGATCAACTGCTCTACGTAGCCAACAAAGAGACAGGCATAGCTGGGGCCCATACGTGTGCCCATGGCTACCCCTTTGGTCTGGAGGAAGTGGGAGGATTCAAAGGAGAAATTGTTAAGGGTGAGGACCAGTTCGGCCAAACGAATGAGTGTGTCGGCGGAGGGGTACTGTTGGGAACGTCTGGAGAGGAAAAAACAGAGGGCTTGGAGGCCCTGGTCATGGCGGATGGAGGTGTAGAGGGATTGGATATCCATGGTGAAGATGAGGCGTTGGGGGCCGGGTTGTGGAGTGACTTCAGAGGTTTTGTTATGTCAAAGGTGCTAAATAAATGCAAATAGTTTTTGCTGTATGCATGGATACAATGCTTCATGGAGGACCATTTTTGTTTTAAATCCATTTGCGGTATGTGTGTGTAACTGACAGGCCAGTGTTTTTATTGCATGTGCTTAAGAAGGTGATGGCGAGCTGCCTTCTTAACCTTGCTGCAGTCCACATTCTGTGCATTGGCCCATAATGCCATTACGGAGGCATTTCCAGGATTCTGATTCATTGACAGGGTAGGAACAGAAATATGTTTCCAAGTCTGGATGGTGACTGGCTTGGAGGGGAATCCAGATGAAGAGCTTATGCCGGAAATGTTGACGCTCCTGCTCCTTGTATGCTGCCTGAGCGGCTGTGCTTTTCCAGTACCACACTTTACCTCATCTACTGTGTGTTGCTCTTGATATGGTCTCCTCTACATTGGGGAAACAGGATGCTAACTTACCAAAATTTCAGAGAACATCTCCAGGATACATGCACCAAACAATCCCAACACCCTGTGGCTGACCACTTCAATTCCCCCTCCGCTCCACCAAGGACACATAAGTCAGAGGTCTCCTCCACTGCCAGATTCTGGCCACCCAATGCCTGGAGGAATGGCTCATCTTCTACCTAGGGACCCTCCAACCACATGACATCAATGTCGATTTCATCAGTTTCCTCATCTCCCCTCCCTCCACCTTATCCTAGATCCAACCGCCCTCTTGAACTGTCCTACCTCTCCATCTTCCTTCCCACCTCTGTGCTCCGATCGATCACGATTTCCCCTCACCTGCATCCACCTATTATGTTTCAAGCTACCTCCCCTCTCCCTAACCGCACCCCCCCACATCCTGTTCTTATTTATCGCTCAGCCCCATTGGGCACCCCTGCACCCCCAATATTCCTGATGAAGGGGTACTACCCAAAACGTTGACTTGCCTGCTCCTCGAGTGCTGTCTGACCTGCTGTACTTTTCCAGTACCACACTTTCTGACTGTTTTCCACGTATATGCTGCCCTTGTCCTTTGGTTGGAAGGTGCTAGCTAAAGATCTTTGGTGAATTTCTTTGTTCAATATGTAATGTTAATCAAGAACAGTCAACATGGTTCGGTCTGACCAAGTGGGAAGGAAGTTCCTGGGAAAGAACCAAAGGATCGGTTAAAGTGTGTTTGCTTTAATGCAAGAAGTATAAGGAATAAAAGTGATAAGCTTAGAGCATGGATCAGCACCTGGTGCTATGATGTTGTGGCCATAACAGAGACATGGGTTTCTCAGGGGCCCATTGAGCCACCGTGCTGGCCAACCCTTGAGGGACACCACATGCAATGAATTCAGGGGGGTAATCAGAGAGGGTATCACAGCTACAGAAGTTACCACTGTCGAGGAGGGTCTGCCTACTGAGTCAGTATGGGTGGAAATTAGGAACAGTAAGGGGGCAGTCACCTCATTAGGAGTTTACTGCAAGCCCCCCCAATAGCAGCAGGGAGATTGAAGAAAGCATAGGTTGGCAGATTTTGGAAAAGTGTGAATGTAGTAGGGTTGTTGTAACGGGTGACTTGAACTTTCCCAATATTGATTGGGACCTCCTTCGAGCAGATGGTTTGGAAGGAGCTGTTTTTGTAAGGTGTGTCCAGGAGGGTTTCCTAACTCAGTACGTTGACAGGCCGACGAGGGGAGAGGCCATTTTGGATTTAGTGCTCGGCCATGAGCCAGGGCAGGTGTCAGATCTTTTGTTGGGAGAGCATTTTGGCGATAGTGACCACAACTGCCTCACATTCTACATAGCTATGGAGAAGGAGAGAAGCAGGCACAAGGGGAGAATATTTAATTGGGGAAAAGGAAACTATGATGCTATCAGACGTGAGTTGGGAAGCATGGACTGGGAGCAATTGTTCCATGTAAAGGGCACTATAGACATGTGGAGACTGTGCAAGAAGGGGTAAGATAAAGGAACCTTGGATGATGAGAGCGGTGGAGCTTCCCGTCAAAAGAAAGAAGGCAGTTTACGTAAAGTGGAGGAAGCAAGGGTCTTGCTCAGCTCTAGAGGATTACATGCAGGTGAGGAAGGAACTCAAATGGTCTGAGGAGAGCCAGGAGGGGGGACGAAAAAGGCTTGGCAGGAAGGATTAGAGAAACCAAAGGCAGTTTACACGTATGTGAGGAATAAGAGAATGATCAAAGAAAGAGTAGGGCCGATCAGGCATAGTATAGGGAACTTGTGTATAGAGTCTGAGGAGGTAGGGGAAGCCCTAAATGAGTTTTTTGCTTCTGTCTTTACTAAAGAAAAGGACCTTGTAGTGAATGAAACCATTGAGGAGCAGGTAAGCATGTTGGAACAGAGAGAGATAGAGGAAGCTGATGTGCTGAAAATTTTGACAAACATTAAGATTGACAAGTTGCCAGGGCCAGACCAGATTTGTCCTCGGCTGCTTTGAGAAGTGAAAAATGTGATTGCTTCGCCGCTTGCGAAGATCTTTGCATCCTCGCTCTCCACCAGAGTCGTACCTGAGGACTAGAGGGAGGCAAACGTAATTCCTCTCTTCAAGAAAGGAAATAGGGAAATCCCTGGCAATTACAGACCAGTCAGTCTCACATCTATCGTCTGCAAGGTGTTAGAAAGGATTCTGAGGGATAGGATTTATGACCACCTGGAAGAGCATGGCTTGATTAAAGGCAGTCCGCATGGTTTTGAGGGGGACAGGTCATGCCTCACCTCACAAATCTTATTGAGTTCTTTGAGGATGTTACTAGACATGCTGATGAGTGTGTCGAGCGGTGGATATGGTGTATTTGGACTTCAGTAAGGCATTTGATAAGGTTCCCATGGTAAGCTCATTCAGAAAGTCAGAAGGAATGGGATACAGGGAAATTTAGCTATCTGGATACAGAATTGGCTGGTCGACAGAAGACAGCGAGTGGTAGTGGAAGGAAAGTATTCTGCCTGGAAGTCAGTGGTAAGTGGTGTTCCACAGGGCTCTGTCCTTGGGCCTGTACTCTTTGTAATTTTTATTAATGACTTGGATGAGGGAATTGAAGGATGGGTTAGCAAGTTTGCAGATGACACAAAGGTTGGAGGTGTTGTTGACAGTATAGAGGACTGTTGTAGGCTGCAGCGTGACATTGACAGGATGCAGAGATGGGCTCAGAGGTGGCAGATGGAGTTCAACCTGGATAAATGCGAAGTGATGCATTTTGGAATGTCGAATTTGAAAGTTGAGTACAGGATTAAAGACAGGATTCTTGGCAGTGTGGAGGAACAGCGGGATCTTGGTGTGCAGGTACATAGATCCCTTAAAATTAACAACCCTGTCCACCTGGGTGGCAAGAAAGCATATGGTGTTTTGGCTTTCATTAACAGGGGGATTGAGTTTAAGAGCCGTGAGATCTTGTGGCAGCTCTTTGGTTAGACCGCACTTGGAATACTGTGTCCAGTTCTGGGCGCCCTATTATAGGAAAAATGTGGATGCTTTGGAGAGGGTTCAAAGGAGGTTTACCAGGATGCTGCCTGGAATGGAGGGCTTATCTTACAAAGAGAGGTTGACTGAGCTCTGACTTCTTTCATTGGAAAAAAGGAGGAAGAGAGGGGACCTAACTGAGGTGTACAAGATATTGAGAGGCATAGATAGAGTTGATAGCCAGAGACTTTTTTCCAGGGCAGAAATTGTTAACACGAGGGGTCATAGTTTTAAGCTGTTTGGTGGAAAGTATAGAGGGGATGTCAGAGGCCGGCTCTTTATGCAGAGAGTTCTGAGAGCATGGAATGCGTTGCCAGCAGCAGTTGTGGAAGCGAGGTCATTGGGGATATTTAAGGGACTGCTGAACATGCATATGGTCACAGAAATTTGAGGGTTTGTACATTAGGTTTACCTTACATGAGGATCAATGGTCAGCACAACATCGTGGGCTGAAGGGCCTGTTCTGTGCTGTACTGTTCTATGTTCTATATTGAACTTTTTGAAGAGGTGATCAGGAGTGTAGGTAAATGCAATGATTTTGATGTATTCTACTTGGGCTTCAGCAAGTTCTTTTATAAAATCCCACATGGAAGACTGATAGCAAAGCTAAGAGCCCATGTGAACCAATGATTATTGGTTCAACAACCGTATCGACAATTGGCTGAGTGGCAGGAAACAGGAGTGTTGATTCAGGAGTGGTTTTCTAACAGAAAGTCTGCATACAGAGGGGTCTGACAGTGGTCAGTATAAACCACGAACAGCAAGATCCCCAATATAAACCATTTAAACTTGACTGCAGGAGGGTTAACCAGTAAGTTCACAGATGATATGAAAATTGCTAGGATGGTAAATAATGAGAAAGATAACCTCAGATTCCAGGGAAGTGCAGACATACTGGTCTGCAAATGGACTTCAATCCATATGTGAGGTTATGCACTTGGGCAAGTCAAAAACAAGTGAATATATAACGAATGGTAGGACCCTCGGAAATATTGAGGAACTTTGGTGCGCTTGTCCCTGAAAGGTATCAGAACAGATGGATAAAATGGTTAAGATGGCGGAAGGTGTACTTGCCTTACTAGCTGAGGCACAGAGTTTAAAAGCAGGAAGGTGATACTGGAATTGTATGAAATATTGAATTGTGTTCGGTGCTGGAATTCACATTATAGGAGGGATATGACAGCATGGAGAGGGTGCAGAGGAGATGTTGTTTGAGCTGGAGAATTTCAATTATGGAGACAGTGGTCAGATTGGGATTGTTTCCCCTACAACAGAAGGGACTAACAAGGGGTATGATTGAGATGTATAAGATTATGAAGGGCATAGATAGAGTGTTGATGGAGAAATCAATGAACAGGGTCGTAGATTTATGGTAAGGGGCATAAGATTTACAGAAGATGTGAGGAACATCTTTTTCACCCCAAGGAAGGTGGGAATCTGGAACTCGGTGCCTGTAAGGACAGCTGAGGCAGAAACCCTCAACATTCAAGTTCTTTTTAAATATGGATTTGTGATGCCACAAAGCTACAGATCAGGTGCTGGAAAACGGGATTGGAATAGTTAGGTGGTTGTTTTTGACTGCTGAGGACATAATGGACAAAAGGGCCTTTTCCTGTGCTGTAGAGCTCCAGGGCTTTGTGATACTGCTTCCACCAAGCCTTTCTTTCTCCACAACCAGGAATTTCCACTGCTCACCCAAACATGGCTGAGAGGGGCATTAGCCTCATTCCACATATTTCCCACACACATATAGATTTCTATGACCATACTTATAAATAAGACAAAATTGGCCCCCAATCCTTCCCAACCCTTTCAGAACGGTGATAGAATTCTACTGGCCCTCACCTTCTGCCCCACCTGCCCCTTATTTAAAAGGAGTATCCTCCAGCATTTCTGCCAACTCCAGCATGATGTCACCAAACACATTTTCCCCTTCCATGCAGTCAATATTCCAAAGCAACTGCTTCTCCCACAACACTCCACTCCTCAAACCACGCTCAACATTTCCCCTCACCACATGTTTCTGTCAAACAAAAGTGTAATATTGACCCCTTTAGCACCTGTCCTCACTGTCCAATGCCCAAAACCACCTCCTCGACAAAGCAGCAATTTACCTCTACCTCTTCTGTATTACATTCACTACTCACAACGTAGCCTGTTCTACGATTGGAAAGCCAACTGCAAACTGCACTTTCAGAATATCTTTATTCAGTCTACAAGTGTGACCCAGAGATTCTAGTCACATGTAATTTGCCTTCTCCCCTTTGTTGTTGCTGTCAGCCTATATTGGCCCTTGGCCTGCTGCAATGTTCCAACAAAGATCAACACACTGTCTGGAGCCTTGTGGACTTCAGGCAAGAATTCTGTTATCATTTTTATTTGTTTGGAAGTAAACTGCAGGATTTACATAAGATGCTACTTGTTGAGAGTTTGGCTGATTCTGGCGTTAATAACTGGTGGTTTTTCTGGTGTGTCTGAAGTTAATAATCAACTTGTAAACACTTCTGCAGCCATAGTGATTTATTTTAAGAAAAACAGTCTTGAGGCCTTGCATTTGAATGAATGGATTTTGTACACCACAAGTGGGCTTCTGTTTATTTAAATTGCTTTGCAACCCAGCAAGTAAATAAAATAAATAAACGGGCCTCAAGGTTTGTGAGGTGGCACTGGAACATTGCTTTTTTAAAATGCTGCTGAGAAATTCCTATAGTGGGGAGAAGACAAGTTTAACTCCATTTTTGAGTGTAGCAGCCCTGTGACATTTTTGGAATAGGACAGCTGTACGGATCCATGCTCTTGAGAAGAGAATAAACTAGGTTACTTCTGAGAGAAACATTAGTGCTAGCCCCAGACTAGAAATGTTAGGATTAAAACAGAGTATATTGTTCAGGTGAACAATAGCTCCAGTCTAAAAAGGTAAAGCCACAAATTATTTAAGCCCAAAAAAGGTGTTAGATAAAAGGATGCTTGTGAATATTGCACAAGTTTTGTTTTTCTGGGTACCATAAAAATATGGTTTATAAAAAGGAGTATCTTGGGATTAATGAAATTATACCTTTCCTGTATTTAAAAATCTTTGAATGGTTTTATAAATAGATAGCTTGGATTACTCCAATTTATCCGCTTGTCTTTTTTCAATAAAAAGATGTTTTTTTGATAAAGTGAAAACTATAGCATGAATAACCAAATAAAACCAAATTACTAATGAAGGAAAAAATTAAGAGTACGAAAAAAAATTCCAAAGACTTTTTCTGAAAAAGGTTAAAGCGAGCGTTGATCTATGAGTCTGGGAAATAACAAAACCGTGGATGAATTGAACAGGTATTTTGCATCATCCTTCACTGTACAGGATGTGAGTAATATTCTACAAAAAGCTGTAAATGAGGAAATGGAAGGAGGGCAGAACACACTGTCAATGTCATACTGAGCAAGCTGTTGGAGCTGAGAGCTGACAAGTGCTTGGCTCCTGATGGACTACATCCTACAGTGATAAGCTAGCTAGTGTTAGTTTAACATTTGGTTTTAATTTTAGATTTGTAAATGATTCCATTAGGTTGGAAAACGGTATATGTAACTCATTTATTCAAAAATGGGAAATTTTGAATGTACAGGGAAAATGTTAAAAACTGTTAAGGAAGTTATGGCAAAATTTTCTAAGTGCCTTGCTAAAGTGAAGTCATGTTACTTCTGGAAATCCAGTAAATTTGTTAAACATGGGCAGTGGATGTGATTGAAAAGGGAACTCTCTATCAGGCACTGGAGTATTGTGAAGTCATGATATTGGGATACACAGAATTTAGCTTTGCCATTGCTTAACCTGTGTTAGAAGTATGTATTTTGGTTTATTCCAATTTATCTTCATTATATTTGTGTGATAAACTTCTGTTTTATTGTACAAACAGAATCTGTAGCACTGGGTCCTTGCTTCATTAAAAAGGTCACCTCATAAAATTTAAAAAAAGATCCACTAAGTCCAATTTTAGTCTGAGATTGGACTTGCCTAGTAACTGTTGACAAATCACTAGGTAATGAGTATAATTGCCCACTGAGGAAGTTCCATGCGACTGGTGATGGGTTCTGCGAGTCCTTGTACGGGCGATGAGCCTGATCCTAGAGCCTCATCTCTGACCACACAATTGGTGTTTCTAGGAGACGGAAAGGTCCTTGGTCTCAAAAATCGCTGGGAGTCCTTTCTCAGGTTCCTTTGCTGTACTTTCTCTTCTCCACAGGGTGTTCTCAAACAACTGAGTTGCTTCATGCAGGAACTTCTTATGAATTGGTTTCTTCTAAGCGAGAGTCTCTCAAGCGTTGATATCCACGTTGAATTTCTTGAGGGAATATATCAGGGAGTATCAGACATGCTTCCTTGATTTTCCTCTCATTTGAGTGCTGCCTTTGATGCGGACAAAGAATATTTGTTCGCAGTTCGATCTTGGGCATCCTAAACATGTGGCTGGCACAGTGGAGTTGGTTTCAGATGATCGTGGTCTTAAGGCTACTGCTAAATAGCTCCTTCAGGAATGATGTTAGTATGCCTGTCCTTCCAGCTGATGCTCCAAATCCATCTTGGACAGCATTGACGGTACTTCTCCAGGGCATTGAAATGATGTCTACACATAGTCCAAGTTTTGGAGCCATTTATAAAGATTCAGAGGGATGACTGCCTTATACAGTCAGTTCTTGTGCAACCCCATATTATAGAAAAAAAAGCACTTTCAAACAGCACTTACAGCCAACACGTGTTTTGAAGGTTCGCCCTTCACAAATAGCATCCCCAAGTCGTCAATCACGTTACAGCAAATTTGTGGTAAGGAAACATGTGTTACAGCAGAACAACCTGTACATAAAAGATCTTGGAATCAGCACGAATGAAACAATCATTTAAGATTTTATCTTATGCGTCCAAAGATGGCGCTGAGAATAGAATAGAATAGAATCTCTAGTGTGTAAACAGGCCATTCAGCCCAAAGAGACCATATCGATCCTTTGAAGAGCATCCCATCCAGATCGATGACCCCTACCCTATCTCTGTAACTCTGCATTCCCCATGGCTAAGGCACCTAATTTACAAATCCCAGAACATTAGCCATGCCAGATCTAACTTCCACATCTTTGCTCTGTGGGAGGAAACCAGAGCACCCAGAGGAAACCCACATTGATGCAAAATCCATACAGTCACTAGAGGGTGGAATTGAACCCAGGTCCCTGGCGCTGTGAGGCAGCAGTGCTAACCACTGAGCCACCGTGCCACCTTGCTTGTAGATTAGATTTGGTGTTGGATCTCCAAATTGATGTCAACCTTAGAAGAGAAGAGAGGTGGTTCCCCACATTAGGGAAATGCTCCACATTTGGGATGATTTCTCTTTCGATTTCCGTGGAGAGATAGACTGGAACTTGCCTGGGTTGGATTGATAAAGAACTTGGGTCTTCTTGAGTTTGAAGATATCAATTCTTCAGTATATTTCTGCAAAAATATAAAGTGTATATATTTTTTCTTTTATAAAAGAAAATGTAAAGTCTCTGTTCCAAGGGAGCATTGCCATCCACATATTGAAGTTCCACAAGAAAGGCCTGTGTTGTTTTCTTTTTGGAGTTCATCAGGTTGAGATTGAAAAGGTCTGTTCATCATGTGGACAAAGTTCCGGGAAATGAATTCTTTACAGGATAAGGAATAGTGGTGATAAAGATAGAGCTAAAGGTGGTGACAATGGCACATCCCTATCTTGACCTCAAAAGGATTCTCTCATTACTGCCAGTAGGGACCATTGCTGATCTTTGTCGTGGAGGAGACGGAGGAAGTTGTTGAATTTCTCTGGATGATTGACCTTTGACAGGGCCTTCCATCGTGCTTTCTGACTGACCGAGTCAAAACCCTTGGTTATATTGATGAAGGCCACGTTGGCTGATGCAATTCTCTTGGAGTCTCTTGGAGCAGTGAATTTCATGTTCACAGTTCAATGGTTTGGTTGGAAAGGACACTGAAGAAATGTGAAAAGGCACCTACTGGAGGATTTGGGTGAGGATCTTCCCAGCAGTGGAAAGTAGGGAGATCCCTCAGTAGTTTCCACAGTCCACAGGCAATTGCAGCATCTCTGAGATTGACGGGAATCTCTTCTTTGTCCCAGATTTTCAGGAACAGTTGATGGAGATGACAGGTAAGCTCTGCTCCTCAAGTTTAAATCCCAACTACTGCAGCTTTTACATTTTGCACGTGTCTAATGGCTGTTTCAGCTCCTCCCACATTTAGCAGTCAAAGATTATCTTTGATGGGATGTTTCCTGAAACAACTACAATTGTGTCACAGCAGTTCTTTGAAGAGTTCTCTCCATTGGAGACTGATGTTTTCTCTGCCTCTCTAAAGTGTTCTGTTTTTACTCCACATCAGGTTGAGGCCAAGACTGTTGGATTTGTATATTGTCTTAGTTTCACTAAAGTAACTCTAGGTGTCAGGCTGGTCAGCAAGGAGTTGCAGCTCCTTAGTTTTCTTAGCCCATCTTTGGTTCTTTATTTCCCTTGTTCTTCTTTGTAACTCCCCCTTTGCTGTTTGATGCGTTATCCTTTTGGCTGATGTTGTTTTGCCAGGCACACAGAGCTTTCCTCTTCTCGTTGAGGTCTTGGATGATTGCTCATTCTCGTGTTTCCAGGTCCTGTATTTGATTGATTCTTCACAGCCTGTGATGATGATTGTCTTCAGCTCTTTCAAGATTTCCTCCACTTCATTAAAATGGATGCTTTGGGGATTTTGGTGAAGATATCATTGAAACTTTGCTAGTCTGCTTAGCTCTTTAAGCTGCTCAAATGTTGATTTTTTTTTCTGAACAGTTTCTTATCTTCAGCTGCTTCTGGTGGCATTTGATGGAAATTGAGAAACCGACGAGTTGATGGTTGGTTGCACTGGCCATTGCTTTGATAGCAACGATATCCTTTCGGTCACAGGGTATTATCGATCAAGTTCCAGTGCTTTGATCATGGATGCCTCCAAGTAGTCTTGAACATGCCTTTTTGTCAGAATACTCTTTATGATGACCAGCTAGCATTTTGCACATTTGGTGAGCAGCAGAATCTGTTGGAGATGCAATTCAATCCTTCCTTTCCAGAGTTGGGATGTTGGTGAGTATCCAGAGTAGAGTAGAAGCCTCCTTTGGACTCAACGGCATCAAGGGTTGCAACACTGGCATTCACGATTGCCTATTGATCCTGGGCAAGTTGTAGATAGTGTAATGAGGTGATTGGTGATACCAATAGGGAGGGTAGACAGTCAGTTGACAAGTTTGTTCTTGTTGGCAAATCAAATTCCACGCATCCTATGCAAGTCCCTTTCTTGCAGCTTTGTGGGTCAGTCCATAGCAAGTGGACTGCAGCGGTTCAAGAAGGCAGCTCACCATCAGCTTCTCAAGGGCAGGTAGGGATGGGCAATAAATGCTGGCCAGCCAGCGATGCCCAAATCCCAAAAATGAACTTAAAAATTCATCCTCAGCTATCAGGATACATTGAAGAAATTGGGACTACTCTCCCCAGACCGAAGGCAGGTAAGGGGAGATCTGATTCAGGTCTTCAAAAATGGTGAGTGAGCCAGACAGAGTAGCTAGGGTAATGCTATTTTTGCTTGTAAAGGAAGGAACAAGAGGGCGTAGATTTAAAGCAATGTTCAGCTGAAGCAAGGGTTATGTGAGAAAATTAACTGCACGCTGTGTGAAAAAGTTGAGTATGGAATACATTGCTTAAAGCGGTGTGGATGGGTTCAATGGAGGCATTCAAGAAGACAGTGGATGACGTTTCGGATAGTAATGGTGTGCAGCGATATAGAAAAATGGCAGGAGATTGGCAAAGAAGTGGACTAGAAAAAAGAAGGTGCAACATGATGGATTAAACTATTTCTTTTTGCACCGTAATTATTGTGCCACCCTGTGACATAAACCAAGAAAGGTGGGGTCTTTCCAGCATTCTAGATCTCCAACCTGAACTGCAAAACAATCACACAGCCAACATACTACTGAGAAAAGACTGCCAGTCATGTAACCAGAGAAGGTTAGTGGTTACCAGTTCAATGGCTATATTGGTCTCTGTCCTTTTCAAAGGATGTGTCAGTTATCACTGTGTACATTTGTAAACTGCATTAAAGTAGGCTATTAAACACACAATGAGCATATATGGACCTTCAATCTTCAATTACAATAGCATCAACTTGTTTTAGCAAAGTGCTACAAACTTTCAGTATTATGTTTAACAGCTGTCAATTTTAAATGAGTAACTGTGTAGGTAAATGCTACACAAGACCAATTAGCAGACAACAAATCCCAATCAAACTATAGAACAAGCTATTAAAATAGAAGGAATTTCAAATTATTAGCAAAGTGAATCTTGGAGAGGACTGCATTCTCCAAACATCAAACAGGAATTCAAGGACTCTGCCACCAAGTACAGAATGAGGCCAGAATTAAGGGTCCTCCAGTATTCAAAACTGTAGATATCCCAACAGTCAACATAGTTTTGTCCCACTTAAATATTGGTTTCAGCAATGATACTGTTATCCTTCTGGCTCAGTGGTTATGTCCTGATGTGGAACATAGCTGCATAGTTAAGTGAATGTGATTGGAGCCATTAACCGATACCGAAGCATTTTTTGTCTGATCTGCATCAAAAACAACACCCTGGATTTTCCACTAAAATTGCAACGAAATGGCTAATCTTGCTGTTTTTAGTCCTCTGAAACCGACAGCAACTTTAGGAATTTGGACTTGGGACATGTATGGAATAATCTCGAAATCCAGAAGAAACTGCCAGGTTCTCAGACTACATTCTCAATTTCTATTATTACTGGTTACAAAATCTACATTAATGATGTCAAGACTACCTGTAAAAATCTTTTAAAAAGCTACAGAATAAAGTACTGTAAATAGACTTTTAATGGTGCTTAACTTCATAATAACAAGAAAACATTCTCACTAGTCTTAAAAATGGGTGGTGCTTATGGTGTTGAAACAATGCAACAGCTAATGGATCTAAATGAAAAATGAAAACGATTTTTGAGAAATTAAGTTTATATTTGTGAAAGATCGAATTTCTCCAGAATGATAAAAAAGTATCTTATTTTCAAAAATAATTCATTTTAAAAGTTTCTGATGTTCGTGTCAATTTTATCATATTTCATTTTAGCACCTGAAAATTGGAATTAAAATTGAAGCATTTGAAGTGCTTTAATTTTCTGGTTTTGAGGCATCTTAATGCATCCATCTAATTGGTTGCTTTCCTACTTGATATCATTGCTGCTGCACACTATGACAACCCTCTTGCTTCAACCACACTTGTACACAGTGCTTTCCATAACCTAACCACTTGCTTTAAAAAAGGGCTTTTCTCATACATCACATTTGCTTCTTTTGTGAATCACTTTATATCTGCATGCTTTCATTCTTGATTATTTTACAATCGAGAATAGTTTCTCCTTTACTCTTTTCAGATCTTTCATGACCTTGAAACCATAAATAAAATCATCCTCTGCAAGGAAAATCCCTGTCACCTGCGAACTTATAGTCCTCTAGAAGTAACCCCTTTGCCACTGTCATAAAATCCTGACTGACTGCAAACAAATACATACGTAACTATTTTGCATCTTTACCAATGCAAAGTACAGAGCAGAAAAAAATGCAACTACAAACATCCTTTACACTTAATATGGACACAGATGATTTACTGGAGACAAAAGGAAAGATGCAAGGATTTGATGACAAGAATTTGGGATGGAGAGAATGTGAAGCACGTAAAGAAAAAATATGACTTAGAATCAAGTTAAAAAAAAAGGAGTGGGAGTGGGGGAACAGGTAAGTAAGAACAGTAAAATGACAAAAAATAATTATTAACATAATCACTACTCATGACAGTGTAATAGAGAAATTACAAAAGAGAATCAGAAAAGTGCTAGCAATTCTTGACTGATGAGCTGTAATGTGCAAATTTTGTTCAGCACATGTACTTGTGTGGATCTAAGTCTAGTGTAAAATGTTGAGCTGTATTGACCTGTGAAAACAAAAATGCTTACTCTCAGTAAGAATTCAATTTTTTCTTTTGGGTAAATCAAAGCCTACATCCATCATGTGGAACACCCCTGGATTTCAAACCCAGATAACTTATTCCTTGCACAGGTTTGCTCCTGCTAGCAAGTATAAAAATACCAACCTCAAATGGCATATAGGGAAACAGATGAAACATAAAATTCTCAGCTCATTAAATAAAGTTCACACTGTTTAATCTGCTGTCTGTAAGCTGCAACTACTTTCACTTGCTGGATCATTGCGGAGAAGATGATGCCAATGTCTGACAGACAGGATGTAATCAAAACAAGGTTTCTCCTAAAGGACAGATCTGAGCAAAATAAATTATTTCTAGCTGCTGCTGTACATCACCACATTCAGGACTGCATGGTTTCTATAGCAACGGGCTAATCAGGACAATCATCACTCCTAACCCCTGCCTGCCTTCTCCTCACCAGTGAAGTATTTAGTCTGTGACCTTGCTTGCTTGAGCAAAAACTGATCAATATTCAGCTGTCTGCTAATCCCAAGACAATTCCTCAGACTCTCCCTTACCTAAACATTTCTCCTTAATGCTCCTTGGCTCAATTCCTGCTGTCACTGCAGAACTGTCACACCCTATATCTTTCAGTCAGATTTTATTTAATGACTTGTGGTCAGGGCAGGGAAGATTTCTCTTCAGCTTTCCTATGCAATTAATTCTAGTTCTAAAATGGCCCTACATCAAACCCAGAAAGTGTATATTTAATAACTTAAGGTAATAAGATTTTCTTCTGCTGTTTATTTTATATATTTTTCAATTGAAATTAAAGTAAGCCAAAAAATTAAGTTTAGTTTTAAATAAATATATTAGTAATATAAACAGTAAAATTAATCCAAAAACATTAAGGATACAAGATGCACCCCATTTCAATATTCCACTCGATTCAGTATAAATCTACCTTCACTTACATAAAGTGGCTTGTTCCTTTAGTGATAAGAATACACATATCTTCAATTAATATGTGAATGAATGAATAGAAGATGACTGATTATTTTATGAGAATTTCTTAAAAAAAAAAATCTTCTCATCTGTTTGTCACAGTCAATCTACACAAGTGTATTCATCACTCTTAAAATGGTGAGCAGAGATACTCTCCCTCAGGATCACTTGGTTTGTTCGACTACAGTGGGACTCTGTCTCAGTAGCACAATACAGGAACTGGGCATATCTTACGTTTGTGACATTCACTTCTCAGGACTGGTGGCGAATGAGGCTCCGAATCTCGGTCATCATCTCCTTCCTCATCAGCTAAATGGGTATGAGCATAATGATAACTAAGACCAGGACGATTCTTGTATCGCTTGCCGCAGACTAGAGACAAAGAGGAAGATAAAGTAGTAGCATGTTAAATCATTTACAATCAACCTTATCAGGTACATATTCTAATCAATGCCTTTTCTTAAAAAAACTATTCACTTTAGTAGAGTGAAGTAACATTGTATTATGAGTAGAAAATAAAAATACACGAGGGAACTTAAAAGCAGGCAAGAAGTAAATCACTCCAGCTGCAGTCTATGCACAGTTACTCATAGACTGAAAGTACCTTTGTCAGATGTTTTTGAGTTATGCTTTTGTTTGTAACTATCTGAAACAGAGAAGAAGAAACAAGAGAAAAAGGAGTGAATTTCACAGAAGACAGATATAAAGGTAGCAGACCAGAAAGGAGGTGAGACGCTTTTAACACATGCAAGAGCAGGGGGTGTCCAAAGGGAGGAGCAAGAGGCAATTCTGTAATCACTGTTTTGGGGGCATTACTTACTGTCACACACATATGGTTTATCATGGTCTTCCTGGGCAGTGGAATCAGTTCTTTTTCTGCCACCAACACCACGTGTCTGAATATTCAAAAAAAGAACGTAAAGTTAGGAAATGGTGTATCTAAATAATCTTACATTAAACATACTATTCATCAACTTAACCAACACAGCCAAAGCACTAGCAGGATTACAAGGGTATATATTTCTGCCCGTATTGGGAAGTGTGTGCATTTGTGAATTTATAGGTTTTTGCAAGTTCATGATTATTTCCTCAAAGGATTTTGAGCAGTGCAGTTGAATCACAGTAGATAGGGGTCAGTCAGTGCTGGAGATAGTAATGAGAACAATTTAAGATGGATGATGAGTACTATAGACAAACAAACTTAGTAGCTCAAATTTGAGGTTTCCTTTAAATGTTCAGGTACCAACATGCTGTAAATTACCAATACAGAGAAAGTAGAGTAACTGCGAGTTACTTTCAAGATATATTTATTACAAAAATTAGGAAACCAAACTCAGTTACAGGTTGGACATATAGCAGTTGGACATATAGCCCAATATAGCAGTTTAGCATCAGCAAGTGGTAGAACTAACAGCAAAACAGCGAATGTGGGAATTTTGGCCAGCATCTACTACTTTTTTTTATATAAAGAAAAGTATTTTCACGTGAAGGTTAAATGTCAGTTCTGCATCATAAACAGAAAATGCTGCAAATAATCAGTGGGTCTGTCAGCATCTGACAGCATTTCAGCTAGATAACCTTTCATCAGGTGCCTGACATAGTGACTATTTCCAGCATTTTCATCACTTGTCATAGCAATGTGAATCCTGTGTTCAGCTTTGTTGGTCTCTTTCAATTTGAAAAATTTAACGGCACTTCCTCCTAATCGAAAAACAAGAGAAGAACGAAAGAGACAATCTTTTTAAGATCATGCAGTTAAAATGGTGTGTAAAGCCCCAGGGGTACACATAGCTTAGACAATTGGACAACCAGCACAGTGGTTAGCACTGCTGCCTCACAGCGCCAGAGACCCGGGTTCCCATCTCAGGCGACTGACTGTGTAAAGTTTGCACATTCTCCCCATGTCTGGGTGGGTTTCCTCTCTCAATCCAAAAATGTGCAGGTTAGGCGAATTGGCCATGCTAAATTGCCCGTAGTGTTAGGTGAAGGGGTAAAGGTAGGGGAATGGGCCTGGGTGGGTTGCGCTTTGGTGGGTCGGTGCAGACTTGTTGGGCCGAAGGGCCTGTTTCCACACTGTAAGTAATCTAATCTAAACCTAAATGATCACAGTAATTTACTGCAAAAAATATGACAAGATTTTGACATTTAAGGCAAACTGAGCAGGTATTTTCAACAAAATGTAAGAAATAATACATTAACTTCTTTCAAAATTTTTGGAGAGTTAGCCAGTGATTAAAATGCAGGAAAGTAATTTAAAAATACAGAAATTAAAACATAAATTACTGTAAAAGCTCAAAAGGTCTGGCAGCATTAGTGGAGAGAAATCAGAGTTACCTTCTTGGGTCAAGTTCTAAGGAAGGTTCACTCGACTGGAAATGTCAACAGAACAGAACAGTTCAGCGGAGTACAAGCCCTTTAGTCCTTGATGTAGTGCTGACCTGTGAAACCAATCTGAAGCCCATCCAACCCACACTATTCCATTATGTTTATCCAATGACCATTTAAATGCCTTTACAGTTGGCGAGTCCACTACTGTTGCAGGCAGGCTGACATCTGTCCTATATCTATCACCCCTCAATTTGAAGCTATGTCCCCTCGTGCTATCCATCACCATCTGATGAAAAAGGCTCTCACTGTCTACCCTATCTAACCCTCTGATCATCTTGTATTCACCCCTCAATTTGAAGCTATGTCCCCTCGTGCTATCCATCACCATGATGAAAAAAAGACTCTCACTGTCTACCCTATCTAACCCTCTGATCATCTTGTATGCCTCAATTAAGTCACCTCTCAACCTTCTTCTGTCTAATAAAAACAACCTCAAGTCCCTCAGTTTTTTCTCATAAGACCTTCCCTCCATATCAGGCAACATCCCGGTAAAACTCCTCTGAATCCTTTCCAATGCTCCCAGATCCTTCCTAGAATGTGGTAACCAGAACTGTATGCAATACTCCAAATGTAGCCACACCAGGCATGACCTCATGGCTCAGAAACCCAATTCCTCTACCAATAAAAAGCTAACACACTGTATGCCTTCTTAACAACCCATTCAACCTGGATGGCAACTTTTAGGGATGTACACAGACACCAAGATTCTCTCTGCTCATCCATACTACCAAGAATCTTACCGTTAGCCCAGTACTCTTTATTCCTGTCACTCCTTTCAAAGTGAATCATCTCACTCTTTTCCACATTAAACTCCATTTCCCACCACTCAGCCCAGCTCTACAGCTTATCTATGCTCCTTTGTAACCTGCAACATCCTTCGATATTGTCCACAACTCTACCGACCTTAGTGTCATCCACAAATTTACTAACCCATCCTTCTACGCTCTCATCAAGGTCAGTTATAAAAATGACAAACAGCAGTACCCCAAAACAGATCGTTGCAGTACACCACTAGTAACTGAACTCCAGGATGAACATTTCCCATCAACAATCTTCTTTCAGCTAGAAAATGTTTGATCTAAACTGCTAAATTACCCTCCATCCCATGTCTCTGTACTTTCTGCAATAGTCTACCATGGGGAATTTTATCAAATACATCACATCAACCACTTTACCGTGATCCATCTGTTTAGTCACCTTCTCAAAAGAAACCAATAAAGTTTGTGAGGCATGATCAACCTTCACAAAACTGTGCTGACTATCCCTAAGCAACTCATTCCTTTCTAGATGATTATAAATCCCCTCTCTCATAACCTTTTCCAACACTTTATCTATGTGGGAAAAGATCTGCCACCCTGCCAACCCACGATAGGCCCACAAAAGCAAAATTGGTCAACGGTACCAAAAAACACCCAGAATGCCCAAGCAGGCTGACAAGCCAAACCAGACATCACACACAGACAAAGGAATACACTTCAAGCTCACTAACAATTACAGAGCACCACAGATATCCCAAAGCCCAGAGGGCAGTTTCACAACCCAGCAATACCAAAGCCACACAAAGAGCAGGCCAGACAGAGAGGCACCAGCAAGAGCATTGCTCCCAGGACAAGACAATGGAAGCACCTCACCACTTCAGAGGAGATATTAACATCCATATGTAAAGAGGAATGGAACTATCAATACTGCCAGGATGTTGCATTGTGTGAAGGAACAGGACATTCATCTGATAACTGCTTTCCAATGAGCATCCTTGTAATTAGATTACTCAATTTCCAGATATATTGTATTTTCCCCATTTCTAATTAGCCTTATTGTACAGCATTATAAAAACTGGCTTCATCCTCAGCTCTGGGAAGAGAAATCCTGATCTACCTGTACAGATGGTCAGTTTTGTAACAGCATGTCAATTTCACTTCGAACTGTGCTTTGTGATCTAACTTATTGGCAAATGTCTCCGACAACCCACAACCGAAGGAAGGCTCACTGGTCTATAATTAATCAGGATTGTCCCTACTCCCCTTCTTGAGCAAGGGGACAACTTTTGCTTTCGTCCAATCTTCTGGCACTACTCCTCTGATTTGTCTCTACAGATGCTGCCTGACCTGCTGAGCTTTTCCAGCAATTTCTGTTCTTGTTTCTGACTGACAGCATCCACGGTTCTTCTCATTTTAAAAAATATAGAAATACTTATTTTAATGAATTGAAAAACTGAAGTCTACTTCTATTAATTTATCTCTTTGGAACTGTGCCTACCCGTCCTCTGGGTTTATTTTTCCTTTTTGGAATATCATCTTCCAAGTCGTCTTCTTCTAAATCTTCTATGTTTTCCTCATTGTCCAAAACTCTCTGTGGGATCAATAGAAAATGCAGTTATTAGAACCATCCAGAATTTCACAGCACAAATTTTAGTAATTTTCAGCAAACACACTTGTGATTTTCCAACATTTCATTTCCAGTATAAGTCACATCACAGGGTGGAGCACTTTGTTATCATTGAGAAATTGGCTCATGGCCATCGTGCAGATTACAGTCCTGAGCATCTTTTGTCAAGACGTAAAGGAGTTGGAAAGCCACAGAAACTGTCAGATAATTAGGCACTAGTCGGACCAAAGCCGGAATATTGTAAATTACTTGTGGCCCCTTATCAAACTAGAGATATACTGACATTGGTAGCAGTCAATAAGCTGATACCACATATGGAGGGACTATCGTATGAGGAGAGGTTGAGCAGGTTGGCCCTGTAAACATTGGGAATTTAGAAGAATTACAGGTGACCTCACTGAGACATGCAAAATTCTTTAAGGACTTGGCAGGGTAGATGGAGAAAGATTGATCCCCCTTGTGAGAGACCAGGATCAAAGAGAATAATCTCAGAATAAACAGTTGCATATTTAAGACAAAGGTAAGAGGAATTTTTTCTCTCAGGACATTAGCGAATTTGTGGAATTCTTTATCAGAGGGCTATTGAGGCTGGTCATAATAAGATTGAGATAGCTAGATTTTTAATCAGTAAGGGAATCAAGAATTATGGGGAAAAAGGGAGAAAAATTGAGTTAAGGACCATCAGTCGAGCCACAATCTCAAATGGATGGCAGAGCAGTCTTCGTGGGCTGAATGGCTTACTCCTGCTTCTGTGTCAACTGCTCAGATTACAGCAAAATACTCTGTATTCATACACTCCAGTTAAAGTACAAAAAAAACTTGGAATAATAACTCTATTGGAAAAATTAACAGAATAATAGATTATTTAACAGTTCCCTTGGCAAAATACAAATTCTGTAAAATAGACTGTGCTGTAGGTAATTCTCCACTCCAGGAAGGAAAAAAAAACATCAAGAGAGAGTGTAGTAGGGAGAGATTTACTGCAGCTTCCAAACCCAGCAACTGCTACTGAGAAACTAAAACTAAAAGTCCTGGTTCTGTGGGAGCTTGACCCCACCCATTCAGGCTGCTTCCATTATTCTAACTTTTAAAAAAAAACACCAAGACCTCACAAGCTGTTTACTCAAGTGGCTCTGAGTAGACTACTTGCTACCTGTCTAGAACATAATACTTCGCAGTACAGGCCCTTTGGCCCTCTATGTTGTGCCAACCTGTGGAACCAATCTGAAGCCCATCTGTCCTACACTATTCCATTTTCATCCATATGATGCCTATCCAATGACCATTTAAATGCCCTTAAAGTTGGAGAGTTGGAGGCAGTGCGTTCCATGCCCCTACTACTCTGAGTAAAGAAACTACCTCTGACATCTGTCTTATATCTATCACCCTTCAATTTAAAGCTATGTCCCCTCATGCCAGCCATCACCATCCATGTTGACTATCCCTAATCAACTTATTCCTCTCAAAAGGATTATAAAACTTATCCCTTATAACCTTTTCCAACACTTTATCCACAACCAAAGTAGTTTACTGGTCTATAATTACCAGGGTGGTCTCTACTCCCCTTGAACAAGGGGACAATATTTGTTATCCTCCAGTTTTCTGACACTATTCCTGTAGACAATGACAACAAAAGAGCAAAGATCAAAGCCAAAGGCTCTGCATTGTCCTCCCTGGCTTCCCAGAGAATTCTAGGATAAATCCCATCTGGCCCAGGGGACTTATCTATTTTCACACTTTCCACCTCCTCCTTGTAAATCTCAATCTCATCTAGTCTAGTATCCTGAATCTCAGTACTGCCTCCAACAGTAGTAGACTCTCCAACTTTAAGGGCATTTAAATGGTCATTGGATAGTCATATGGATGAAAATGGAATAGTGTAGGATAGATGGGCTTCAGATTGGTTCCACAGGTTGGCACAATATAGAGGGCCAAAGGGCCTGTACTGCGAAGTATTATGTTCTAGACAGGTAGCAAGTGGTCTACTCAGAGCCACTTGAGTAAACAGTGAGGCCTTGGTGTTTTTTTTTTAAAAGTTGGAATAATGGGTGGGGTCAAGCTCCCACAGAACCAGGACTTTTAGTTTTAGTTTCTCAGTAGCAGTTGCTGGGTTTGGAAGCTGCAGTAAATCTTTCTCTTGATGTCTTTTTCCAGTGTGAATACTGATGAAAAAAAATTTAGCTCTTCCCCTATCTCCTTGGACTTCATACACAACTTCCCACTACTTCCTGAAGAAGGGCTTATGCCCGAAACGTCGATTCTCCTGCTCCTTGGATGCTGCCTGACCTGCTGTGCTTTTCCAACACATTTTTCAGCTCTGATCTCCAGCATCTGCAGTCCTCACTTTCTCCTAACTTCCCACTACTGTCCATGATTGGCCCTAATCTTTCCCTGGTCATTCTTTTATTCCTGATACACATATTGAAAGCTCTCTCTCACACAGCAGAAGGCTAGCACCCCTCGTAGACCTTAACTGAATGATTGTATTTTGAGATGTGGACTGGAAGTGGAGAGTATCAATCAGCCAACTGTAGTATAATTAGGACACAGGATAGATTGTATCGGCTGGACAGAATGAAGTGGAAAATTGGGGGGCGTGGTTAGGCAGGTCAAGGAAATCACTGATTAATGCCATACAGAAAAACTGCCCATACATGCAACTAATAGTCAAACAAGGCTCATTAGGAGACATATCGTACAAAGGGAAAACAATATTTTTAAAAAACCCAAAATCAAAATTTATTGTAAATATTATGATGAAAGGAGACTGATATTTCATGGTGATATCTCCATTTACAAAAATCAATTACAATTACCCTCCTTGAAATTAGCTGGTCATCACCTAAAATAATAAAATGACTGACCTGAATTTCACTATAGGCTTCATCATCTTTTGAGTCATTTCTTTTCTCCAGTGCCTCCCCACGAAGCAGAGCTTCCAATGTTGTCCCTTCAGCTGACACACCATCCTTTTTCAAGATTTCTCCTTCTACGCAAAAATGTAAATATATATTACAGTAATAAAACCTAACTGGAGTTCAAACATGTTGCTCTGCAAAAGATGGACACAGACTTAGCAAGCAACCCCACCTGCAAAGACATGACAGGACAGGGTGGGTGGTGTCAGGCAGTAGTTTGCAAGAATGTGAGTATTGCTGACAGAAAATTAAAATAGAAGGGGACTAGTTCCGGAGAAAGAACTAGACCGAAGGGTCTGTTTCCATGCTGTACATCTCTAGGACAGTATTAATGATGTCAGTAACTTGGGGTCCATGAAGTTGAGTGGTCAGTGGTCTAGTTAAAAAGGAGCTAGGTCTCAGGGGCAAGTTGAGTCAGAAGTGATGTGAAAGGAGATGGGGCAGAAACTTCAAGATAGTCAAGACACTTGTAAAACCTTGTTACCATTTATAAGCATTAGCACTAGTTTGTGCAAATTAGGTGAAATCTGATGAGTGTTTATTCTGTAATTTAACTGATTACATGGTATTAATTACATAAAGTCCCATCCAGGTCAGTTTTTAAATCGTACAAATTATTCTTAACCCTTCTTCATTTAACCCCATTGCATAAGACCTGATATTCCCTCCAGTCTCCTGTATTTACTCTACTTTCCCTAACTTGAATATTGCTGCCTCGATGGTAGCCCGAGTCATGGGTTCCACATTCTTTAGCATTCTGACTTTGAAGGGGATCATTATGATACTAGTTTTGGTCTCTCCACCCCCCCCCCAAAAAAAAAGTGAAGAATCTTCTTTACATCTACTTTAATAAATCCTTTCAAAAGCATCAAATCACCCTCAGTCTTTTCTTTGTTTGAGCAAACAATCCCAAGCTGAACAGTTTTTGCTGAAGAGAATAACATCAGTTCTGGAGTTCTCCCCGTAAATCTTAATTGCATCTTTCTTAGTGCCTCTATCTCTCTTATAACACAGATGCCAGCACTGTTCACTGCATCCCATATAAGCAGAACAAAACTGCACTGTTTTTCCAATTCCATCCTTCTGGTAACAACTGACATTTCTTCTAGCTCAGAGGATTACAGGAGGTAATTGAATCAAATTAATGCACTTAGCTTGCTTTTCTTGTATTAATTAGTCGTATGAATCTATATTGCCACTTTTTGTACATCTGGATCCCTCTGCTGCACGGCTTCATTTTTCTCGATTGACCTCCATATTCCTCCCACAAAAATGGAGCATTTTCATAGGTGTGGGAAAGCAGATGATCATAAATCTTTGATGTTTGTGGAAAGGGGTTTTAACTGTTGGCTTACAACAGACAGGGTAAACTTACACGGCCATTAGCTTTGACTTCAGTTCAGTTCAGTTCAGTTCAGAAAACCAGTGTTGACTTTAGAGGCCAATTTCACTTCTATCCTGGGAGAATTCAGGGAATAAGTCATCTCCGCAGAAAAGTTGATTAGAAATCTGCAGTTATTAGCCATGAGAAAGTTGAAGCATGTCAGCAGATTTGGAAAAGGACTCAAACTATCTGCAGTCCACAGTAAAGAAATGATCAGGAGTCAGGTGAATAGTTGAGATAGAGGTGTAAATTCTCTGAATAGAATCTCTGTAATGGATAGCATCAAGAAATAGATTGAAACTTTATTTTGTGGTGGTGGTGACATCATTTAAAGAGTCTTTTATATTTAGATAGCTTGTTGTGATATATTTTGTTTGTGTTAAAAATGTTCTGTTAAAGAAAATCTGCACGCATTTGTCAACACCTCAGTGACTGATCACAACCTTAACCAACTAAATGAAAACAACATCTATCAAGTTAGTTTTCATTCTGAAATAGGACTTGCTTTATAATACAGTCAGCTGGGACTATAACATTATATTGAAAATCCCTTGGATAGGTGAGTACCATTCTGTACATTTACTGATGGATTTTTAGATCTGTCAAAGTCTTCCTTGTATTTGGTTTTGTTTGTAAATTAGATTGTAAATCATTTATTATAACATTACAAACTGTGGTTCAAGCACCAAACCTTGTGGAATATCACATCCTACACTGTTCCTGCCTGTGTAATAAACTTTTAACTTTAAAATACAAAAACACAGAATTGGTGCGGTGTTAAGAAAGGTAAATCAAACAAACTATGGAGGATCGGTGACATCTATTTTTAAAGGCCTGAAGAGTACAGCAGGAAAGATGAAGAGACAACAAGGGACGTGTTCTATTGTTAAGTAAAAGCTGAAAATTGTGCTGTGCTGGGAGAGAAGAGCAGCATGCGGGGCATCATTATCCTGGGGCTTCAAAGGAATGAGGAAACAATCACCATGGCAACAAAGATAAAGATTGTAATGCAGAGATGCATGAAGAAGAGAAAATTGTGTCAAAGTATTACAAATATTACACACAGCATTCCTTCAAATTTAAGGCACGTGTTTTGTTTTGAAAATAGTTAAGATTGAAATCCCTTTCTATACTAAGTATAGGCACATGTGCTGGAGGTACAGGTAGTTATTTTTTAAATCATGTGCAAACATGTTGCAGAGGGGGTCCCTTAATACAATGAATATAGTATAGCATTCCATAATCTTTTTGATGAACAAAATCCATAACTACTGATTCTGGAACAAATGTATAATGTTTCACATTGTCACCTGCACTTTAAGTGCTATGACTTTGCTCAGCAAATTGTAAAATAGAAATGCTTGCGAAACATTCTTAAGCCGAGGATTGCATCTATTTCAGAATATGCTCTCAACTCAGGCAGAAATGCTGCCCTAACTCTTCCTCTCCCTGGGGTCCCAATACTAGAATAACCCAGCTGTAACAGAGCAATCTGTCATCTGCGCACGTAACAGATTCTGTCAGAAGACAAAACAAATCTGTCAAGCATAGTAAAAAGAAAGATTAAATTAGCCAAAAACAAAGCAGCCAACAAAATAATATCAATGGAAAGAGAAAAAGACAGCAGAAATATTTCAGCAAAAACCATTAAAACAGGGTTATTTACCTAACAGAAAACATGATTTTCCCTATAGATGCCCAAAAGCAGCATGATGCATTGGCACTACAAGCTGGAATACAAATACAGCCAGATTTCAGGGACAAAGTCACCTTCAAAACTGAATATTAGGTACGATGTAGTCAGACATACAGCCACCTCTTTCCCAGCAAGGAGCAAACAAAGCCAACTACAGCAGCTGACTCTATCCACAGCCCATTGTTTGCCTATATCTTAGTCTGCAGCATCATGGTATTTTATATAGAAAGGCAAAACAAGCCATCCAAATTTTTAAAGGAACTGCCTAATTAGCTCAAAACACTGTACTCTTTGCTCAAAATACTGCATTTTTAATCCCTTTGGGATAAGAAACTCTTCACTTATCTTGATTAAAGCCTTGCAGTGTATTTCATAGTGTAAAACAAAAATCTGTACAACTAAACTAAACAAATTAATCCAAATTAGCATGAGGAATCATTCCTTTGAAAATGCCACTAATCATGCTGTCATCTCTTTCATCACTCCGCTGATGGAAGGTAAAGCTTGCAATGCGGAGATGTAAGAGGAGAAAATTCTGTCAAAGTACTACATCCACAATTCCTTCAAATTTAAAGCAAACCATTTGTTTTTGAGTATGCCCGAGAACAGTATAGAAAGGGATTCCAATCCTAACTAAATATAGGCATATGTGCTGGAGGTACAGGTAGTTATTTTTGAAATCATCTGCAAACAAGCTGCAGATTCCCTTAATACTTAGCACTGATAATCTTAGTACATAAAATATTACACGGCAGTACAGGCCCTTCGGCCCTCGATGTTGTGCTGACCTGTGGAATCAATCTGAAGCCTAGCTATCCTACACTATTCCATTTTCATCCTTATGTTTATCCAATGACCATTTAAATACCCTTAAACTTAGGAGTCTACTACTGTTGCTGGCAGAGCGTTCCACACCCCACTATTCTCTGAGTAAAGAAACTACCTCTGACATCTGTTCTATATCTATCACCCCTCAATTTAAAGATATGTCCCCTCATTCCAGCCATCACCATCCAGCTCTCACTGTTCACCCTATCTAACCCTCTGATTATCTTGTATGTCTCAATTAAGTCACTGCTCAACCTAACAAAAACAGCCTCAAGTCCCTCAGCCTTTCCTCATAAGACCTTCCCTCCATATCAGGCAACATCCTAGTAAATCTCCTCTGAACCCTTTCCAAAGCTTCCACATCCTTCCTGTAATGCGGTGACCAGAACCAAACACAATGCTCCAAGTGCGACCACACCAGAGTTTTGTACAGCTGCAGCATTTCCTCATAAGACCTTCCCTCCATATCAGGCAACATCCTAGTAAATCTCCTCTGAACCCTTTCCAAAGCTTCCACATCCTTCCTATAATGCGGTGACCAGAACCAAACACAATGCTCCAAGTGCGACCACACCAGAGATTTGTACAGCTGCAGCATGACCTCGTGGCTCTGAAACTCAAATCCCTCTACAAATAAATGCTAACACACTGTACACCTTCTTAACAACCCTATCAACCTGGGTGGCAACTTTCAGGGATCTATGCACATGGACACAGATCTCTCTGCTCATCTGCACTACCAAGAATCTTACCATGAGCCCAGTACTCTGTATTCCTGTTTCCCTTCCAAAGTGAATTACCTCACACTTTTCCACATTAAACTCTAATTGCCACCTCTCAGCCCATCTCTGCAGCTTAGCTATGCCTCTCTGTAACCTGCAACATCCTTCAGCACTATCCAGAACTCTACCGATCTTAGTGTCATTCGCAAATTTACTAACCCATCCTTTATGCCCTCATCCAGATCATTTATAAAAATGACCAACAGCAGTGGCCCCAAAACAGATGATTGCGGTACACCACTAGTAACTGAATTCCAGGATGAACATTTCCCATCAACCACCACCCTCTGTCTTCTTACAGCTAACTAATTTCGATCCAAATTTCTAAATCACCCTCAATAACATGCCTCTGTATTTTGTGCAATAGCCTACCAAAGGGAACCTTTTCAATCGCAGTACTGAAATCCATATACAGAGGAACTTCAATTATCTGAATACCAATTATCTGAAAATTGGATTATCCGAAGGAGATCTCTCGGTCCCAATGGAAACATTGCATCAAAGATATGTTTCCAGTGATTGCGACTTTTGTTTAGTGATTAAACAGGCACCGTCTCCAAATGACGGACCTCCCGCCCTCTCTCTCCCTGCACTTTCCCTGGAGTTCTACACAGGGATGTACCCTAAAGCCCCCCCTTCCTCAGATAATCTCTCCAACACTGTCCTGTACAGGGCAAAGGTGGAACCTGCTGAAAAATGTGTTGCTGGAAATGCGCAGCAGGTCAGGCAGCATCCAAGGAGCAGGAGAATCGATGTTTCAGACATGAGCCCGAATGGATGCTGCATGACCTGCTGCACTTTTCCAGCAACACATTTTCAGCTCTGATCTCCAGCATCTGCAGTCCTCACTTTCTCCTCAAAGGTGGAACCTGTCAAAACGTTACAGTAAAAAGTTGTGTGGGGGGCTGTGGCTGTGTGCGCATTATTTGGAGACTTACCCCATAAAGGCAACTGCAGCAGTCTTGTTGTTGGTGTCCGTTCCAGCTGCCGCGGAGAGGGGCAGTGTTGGGGGCAGGAGATGGTGTTGCACGGGGTTGGGGGCAGGAGGAGGACGTTGTCGGACGGGGCCTCGTGCGTTGTGTGCTGCTGCAGTCTTCTGAATGGGGAGCAGACTTTAAAAACTCCGAGCCCCAGAGAAAAGGCATTTAAATTGATTAACCAAATTATCGATTATCCGAACGAAATAGTGCCTGCCCATCTCGTTTGGATAATCATGGTCCTCCTGTATACTACAATCAATTGCTTTACCCTCATTCACCTGTTTGGCCACTATCTCAAAAAACTCAAAGGTTTGTGAGGCATGACCTACCCTTCACAAAACCGTGTTGACTATCCCTAACCAACTTATTCCTCTCTAGATGATTATAACTCCTATCTCTTATGACCTTTTCCAACACTTTATCCATAACCAAGTAAGGCTCACTGGTCTATAATTACCAAGGTGGTCTCTACTCCCCTTCTTGAACAAGGGGGCAACATTTGTTATCCTCCTCTTTGAGAAGCAAAGCCCATCTTACTTTTGTGAACAGGCAGACAGTAGCTAGGCAAGTTTGCTCATTGGTTTTCAAAATATTTCAGTGGAGTGGGATCTGGGTTTCCTCATGATCAAAGGCAAAAACTGTAACAGCACGAGAGAGTTCGGACAGGGCAGAATAGTGGGAAGGTAAGGAAAACCTTAGTTTCCGACTTGTGTTAATCCAAAAATAAAACCACTGACAGCTTAAATGTAAGTGGCAATCTAATGAAGGACTGAGGAGAATATTTTGTGTAGAATTACAAGGTTTTTATTTAAATTTTTAAAAATCTTCTAAATTTGAAATGCTGAAAACAGAATGTTTTGCTTGAATAGAATGAATTGGAGGGTTATTCAGAAATGCTGTGTCCTTTAATCTTCTCATTTCCTCAGTTTTACTAAGTGAGCGCTTCCCACAGATAGGACATACAATGCTGCTACTCAGTGTTAGTGATGGAGGGAAGCATCAATCAAATGGGCTGCTTTGTCTTGGATGGTTCGAGCATCTATAACGTCGCTGGATTTGCACTTATCCAGGCAATTGGGGAGTATTCTATCACACTTCTGACTTGTAGATGGAGGAGAGGAGAGGTGAGTTACTCCCAACCCTGAACTTGCTTCTATAGCCACAGTATCAATAATAGTCATCCAGTTTCTAATCAATTATAACTCCCAAAATATTGATACTGGGGAAATTAGTCATGGTAATGCCACGGAATGTCTCGGTCAAGATACTGTCTTGTTGGAGGTGGTCATTGTCTGGCCCTTAAGTAGCAAATAACAAAGGTGACACACTTATTCAAGAAAGGCTGCAAAGAAAAACCTGGGAACTATAGACCAGTAAGCCTAACATCTGTTGGCAGTAAGTTATTTGAGAAGATTCTGAGAGATAAGGTATACATGCATTTGGAAAGACAGGGCTCGATTAGGAGCAGTCAGCATGGCTTTGTGCGTGGGAGATCATGCTTGCAAATTTGTTGAGCTCTTTGGCGAAGTGACTAGGAAAGTTGAAGTGGGCAGGGTGGTAAATGTAGTATATATGGATTTCAGTAAGGCCTTTGATAAGGTTCCAGAGCAGCCTACCATTTGGAACATTAGAATGCATGGAATCTGGTGGGGAAATAGACCAATAAAAAAAAAATTGGAATCCTGAAGAAGGGTTATACCCAGAACGTCAACTTGTCCACCTCCTGATGCAACCCTGGCTTCCTGTGTTCTTCCAGTGTCCTGCTTGTCTGTTTTGGAATCCAGGGGGCAGCTGACAAATTGGACACACAATTGGCTTGATGGTAGGAGGTAGCGGATAATAGTGGAAGGATGCTTGTCAGACTAGTGGAGTGTCTCAGGGGTCATTGCTGGGCCCATTGTTGTTTGTTATCTACATCAATGATTTGAATGAGAATGTACAAGTCATGATTAGTAAATTTTCAGATGACACTAAAATAAAATATATTGTGGACAGTGAGGAAGGTTCTCAGAAATTGCAGCAGGACCTTGATCAGCTGGAGAGGTGGACCAAGAAATGGCAAATGGAATTTAATATAAATAAGTGTGAGGTCTTGCATTTTGGAAAGTCAATTCAAGGCAGGAGCTTTGTGGTGAATGGTAGAGCCTTAAGGAGTGTAGTGGAACAGAGGGACCTTGAAGCGCAGGTTCTCTGAAAGTGGAGTCACAGGTGGACAGGACAGTGAAGGCAGCTTTGAGCACACTGGCCTTCATCAGTCAGGCCACTGAGTATGGAAGTTGAGAAGTTATGTTGCAGTTATACAGGATGTTGGTGGGGCCACATTTGGAGTATTGTGTTCAGTTTTGGTCACCTTGCTATAGGAAGGATGTTATGAAACTGGAAAGGGTGCGGAAGAAATTTACAAGGATGTTACTAGGACTCAAGGGTCTGGGTTACAAGGAGAGGTTGGACAAGCGAAGACGTTTTTCTTTAGAGCACAGGAGACTGAGGATCTTATAGAAGTGTATAAGATTGTAAGAGGCATGGATAAGGTGAATGCATTCAGTCTTTTTCCCCCAAGAGTTGGGGAATCATGGACTAGAGGACATCAATTTAAGGGGAGAGGGGAAACAGTAAAAAGGAACCGGAGGGGCAACGTTTTACACAGAGCGAGGTATGTATACGGAATGAGCTGCCAGCAAAAATTGTTGAAGTAGGTACATTAACATTTAAAAGGTATTTGGACAAATACATGGGTATTAAAGGTTTAGAAGGATATGGGCCAATTGCAGGAAAACGGGGTTAGTGTAGGTGGACATTTTGATCAGCGTGGACCAGTTTGGGCCAAAGGGCCTGTCTCTATGCTGTAGGACTCTGACTAACTGACTGCACCTACTTTGGTGCAGCAATGGCCTGTTTGGAATACTTTTCTTTGTATTTATATTGAAGTCCTAACTGCAGATCTTGGAGGCACTATGATTTGTTTTTGTTTTAGTGGATTGATCTCAAAGCAGTTTTTAAATTCATTGCCATTTTGCTTCTTGGTGTTAAGTTCCAAGAAGAACCAGGAAGCCAAAATATTATGTAACAGGGAATTTATTCAGGTGGCGTTCACTCTGCAAGCACCAGAGTTAGACAGATTGAGTGGTTTTCTGCCCATGTTAACTATTGTTAGCTATTTAATGCTAACTAGTATGCTGTTATTTCTTTATTGTTCCAGTTATTCTATGAAGGTCTTTAATGTTTAACTTTTCAAATTTTGTTTGTATTTTACTACTTTGTACCTAGGTACTTTTGTACCCAAGGTGGTGCCGTGAGACTCAACATTATACAATTTTCACTGCACTGCTGTACTTGAGTACACGTGACAATAAAAATCTAAATCTTAATATGGCCAAAGATGTCATGTGATCAGATTCTAAGTGTGACAGCCCATCATACTCACTAAATACACAACAAGATACATTCCATTTGCCCAAAACATGTTGGTCTTCCAGCACAAAGTTACATTTGACTTAGTGTTGCAACATGGCATATTCCAAAGTCAACAACTAGGTGCTGAGACATACTAAAGCTTGCAGGAGGCGCTGCACACAGTGGAGAAAGATTGCCGTTTAAGGCATTTCAACAATAGTGAACAGAGGGGCTGATGACTTGTATATCCTATTGGGTTCCAAGTCTGTCACCATGTAGAAAGTGTCATAGGTTTTACACGTGGATTGAATGTACTTAACAGCATGCTCAATGAAGAGAGTTATATTTTGTATTTTCGCATAACCTAACGAAGCTTTTTGATATTTTATGATCTAAAGTACAATTTTGTAAAAAAGAAAACTTTTCTTCAGCAATATGAACGAGAGGAATTTCATACCAGTTGTGATACTTTGCCAACAGGTAAGTTGTCAAAAACATAAAAATACAATTCAATTTTAAACAGACTAGTCAAAAAGGTATTTTTTTTCCTTTATTAAAGATTAAAACAGAATCAAATCACTAATTGAAAATTAAATAAGCCCTACTTCTTCCTCAATACAAAACAAATCATACATTTTTAAAATGTATTTTGCAATTTTGAAGCATTTGTTTTATAACCTAAACCTAATGGTATAAAGGAATATTGGCTGATTTCAGCACTCACCAAACTTGATTTCACATAGTCTCAGCCTGGGGTCTTCAGGGGGATGCAGGCGTCTCTTCTTTCGCCAGCAGCGTGCAGGGTAAGTGTACAACTGCCCTGGCGCCACCCCTACAAGATATATCAATCCTGGATCAGAACCCCATGTGCATGAGACAGTTAAATAAAAGCATAAATTCTTGACAGTGAGCTAGTTTTAAATAATTTTGCTCAGGGATTTTCCTTCAGAGTTAGAGGATCAGTGGCCTGATTTTCAACCCAATTCTCCAGATACACACAGATTACACAGACCAGAAGGAAATTAAGAGAGCAGCAACTGGATTGTTGCGTCCATGAAATGGTTACTCCACAAGTGGTCAGGGCAGTAGCTAGGTGGCCATTAAGAAAGGGGAAGGAAGTACAGACATTTAAAGGTTTTTACTGCTCTAAAACAGATATTTAGCATTAGATAATGTTGGAAGTGACAATACCGTAAAGCATTGCAGTCTAGACCATGATACTAACTGGTGAGAGAATACACAAGAGGGAATTGCAAGGTATTGAAATGCAGCCAGACCTCATAGTTGGGAACGTACTGTTTTTTCTGTAGTGCATTATGCCAGGCTAAAAAGGTTATCACAGGACCCAGAAATTGGGGTATACCATAGTACCAACAGCACAGACCCTATCCTATAGTCAGATTTTCCAGAGTTAGGGAAAGAATAAATAATTTGGATCCTCAAGGTTGGTTTTCTCAGAATGACTCAGCCTTGTGCTAGCAGGAATAGCAATAGGGTGTTGAAGAGGAACCACATATTGCTGAATGCACTGATTCTTGGTTTGTTTGGATTAGTTCTGGACCAGAAGATACGAATTTAAAAATGGAGATGCTGCAACAACTCAAAAAGGACAGAGAACTGTAGTGGTTAGGGAGGGTTGAAACTACATGCAAGCAAGAATATAATGTGTTCAAGTAAGATAGGGAAGGAGACAAAGGGAGGTGGGTTTGAAATAGAGATTTAATGAAGACATTAAAATGTTAAAAAAGGAGTTGTCCTAGAGTGGACAGGGGCAGAACCGTTATGATTGGCATTTGGTTTGACAGAATGTGGTAGTAAGTAGCCCAAGCAAAACCAGAGTTAATGGGAATCAGTGGGGGAAAAAAAACTCTTCACTGGTTGGTGTCATCCTAGCACAAAGAAAGATAGCTCTGTCCATTTGATGTCAATCATCTCAGTCCCAGATCATTATCATAGTTCAAGTAGGTAATAGCAAGGGAAAAACTATAGATCCCAAGCAGCAGTTCAGCAATGGGGTACAGTACAAACCAGGAAATACTGTGGGCTTCTAAGAAAAGTTACAACAATAACTGGTGATTTTAATATGCATTCTGACTGGAATAATTAAATTGGCAAGAGAACACAAGGAAGGAGATTGTTTCTTAGATCAATATGTGGGGAACCAAACAGGTAGAGTAGCTTTTTATTTGTCATTTCTAATACAACTGATACAGTAAAGCAGACATGCCATTCTGGATTGGGTATTGCACATTAAGGTGGGATTAATGATTGACCTCACAGTAAAGAATTCAAGCTGAGTGTTCATAATATGCAAGAATTTCAAATGCAGTTTGAGGGTGAGAAACTAGAGTCCCACACTAGCATTCTGGAGTTAAACAAAGTTAAACATAGGCATAAGGACAAATTTAGCCCAAATGGACTGGGCTGAAAGACAAAAGGTAGGACAGTTGATGAGCAGTGGCAGGTGTTTTTCTCCCAACTAAATTATATTCCAGTGAGGAAGAAAGGTATAAGGGAAGGAAAACACATCCATGGCTAAGCAAAGAAATTAAAGATAACAATGACATAAAATAAGGCACCCCATGTTGCAAAGGCCACTGGCAGGCTGGAGGATTGGGAAATTTTAAAATTCAACAAAAATGTTACTAAAAAAGTAATAAGAGAAAGTAAGTTATGAAAGAGTGGTAGCACAAAATTTAAAAATGGATAACAAAAACTTGTACATGTCTATAAAAGGAAAAGAGTAGCTGAAGCAAATGCTGGTCCATTGGAGTAGGAGATTAGAGAATTAATAGTAGAGAACAAAAATGGCAGAGACAATGTATTGGCTCACTTTTCATGGTGGAGGATGCTAGTACTATCTCAATAGCAACAGGTAATGCAAGGATCATAGGAAGGGAGGAACTTGGAACAATCACCACTTGGGAAGAAAAATACTGAGTTAACAATTGAGATTGAGGGCAGGGGCAAGTCCCCAGGGTCTGAAAGCCTATACCCTAGAGTCCGTAAAGGAAGTGGCAATAGATATGGTGGATCTACTGGTTATAATAATCCGAAATTCTCTCAAATGTAGGAAAAGGATTGGAAAGATGCTAATATAACACTCCTATTCCAAAAAAGGAGTCAAAGTAGGAAACTAGACTAGTTAGTTTAACATCTCTCATTGGGAAATTATTAAAATTCTTGATTAAGGAAGTAATAACAGGACATTTGGAAAGTCAACTCGCAATCCATCAGAGTCAGCATGGTTTTATGAAAGGTAAATAGTGTTTGACTAGAGTTCTTTGAAAATGTAACAAGCAATGCAGATAACTGGGATTTTTTTAGGCATAGTACATAGAGTAATAGAGATGTACAGCACAGAAACGGACCCTTCGGTCCAACTTGCCCATGGTGCCCAGACATCCTAACCTAATCTAGTCCCATTTGCCAGCACTTAGCCCATATCCCTCTAAACCCTTCCTATTCATAAAACCATCCAGATGCCTCTTAATGCTGTAATTGAACCAGCCTCCATCACTTCCTCTGGCAACTCATTTCATTCACACATACCACCCTCTGCATGAAAAGGTTGCCCCTTGGGTCTCTTTTATATCTTTCCCCTCTCACCCTAAACCTATGCCCTCTAGTTCTGGACTCCCGCATCCAGGGAAAAGACCTTGTCTGTTTATACCTCAAGATTTTATAAACCTCTAAGGTGACCCTTCAGCCTCCGACGTTCCAGGGAAAACAGCCCCAGCCTATTCAGGCTCTCCCTATAGCTCAAATCCTCCAACCCTGGCAACATCCTTGTAAATCTTTCAAGTTTCACAACATCCTTCTGATAGGAAGATCAGAATTACACGCAATATTCCAAATGCGGCCTACATGCAATATGACCTCCCAACTCCTGTACTCAATATTCTGACCAATAAAGGAAAGCATACCAAATGCCTTCTTCACTATCCTGTCTACCCGCGACTCTATTTTTAAGGAACTATGAACCTGCACTCAAAGGTCTCTTTCTTCAGCAACACTCCCTAGGACCTTACCATTAAATGTATAAGTCATGCTAAAATTTGCTTTCCCAAAATGCAGCACCTCGCATTCCTCAGCTCATTGGCCCCTCTGATCAAGTTCCTGCTGTCATCTGAGGTAACCTTCTTCACTGTCCATTACGCCTCCAATTTTGGTGTCATCTGCAAATTAACTAACCATTCCTCCTACGTTCACATCCAAATCATTTATATAAATGATCAAAAGCAGTGGACCCAGCACGGACACTGGTCACAAGACTCCAGTCTGAAAAACAATCCACCACCACCCTCTGTCTTATACCTTCGAGCCAGTTCTGTATCCAAATGGCTAGTTCTCCCTGCATTCCATGAGATGCTAATGATCTAAACTTCCATTTGATAACGTGCTACACAAATGTTACTATACAAGGTGAATTCACATGGAAATAGAAATAAGAGTCCTTTTCTGTTGACAAGTTGCAACTAGTGGGGTTCCACTGGGGTCAGTCCTTGGGTACAACTATTTACAATCTATTTCTGGATCAGTGGTGCTGGAAGAGCACAGCAATTCAGGCAGCATCCGAAAAGCTTCGAAATCGACGTTTCGGGTAAAAGCCCTTCATCAGGAAGGGCTTTTGCCCGAAACGTCGATTTCGAAGCTTTTCGGATGCTGCCTGAATTGCTGTGCTCTTCCAGCACCACTTATCCAGAATCTGGTTTCCAGCATCTGCAGTCATTGTTTTTACCTATTTACAATCTATGTTAATGACTTGGATGCAGGCATAGAAGGTACTATAGCCAAATTTGCAAATGACACTAAAATAGGTGGGACAGTAAGCTGGTATAAAGAAATACATTTACAAATAGATATGGACAGGTTAGGTGAATGGACCAATTTTTGGCAGATGGAATCCAATGTGGATTAGTGTGAAGTTGTCCATTTTGGTGAGAAGAATAGAAAGGCAACTTATTTTCTAAATGGAAAGAAATTTCAGAGTGCTTCAGTGCAGAGGAGATCTGGATGTCCTCGAGCAGGTAATAAGGCGACAAATGGAATTTTGGCATTTATTGCTAAAGGGAGAGAGTATTAAAGCTGTGAATTGTTGTTAACTTAAGTGTTGAACACACTTGGAGTATTAGTGAGAGTTTTGGTCACCTTAATTGGAGGGATGTCAGGTTGCTGGCAATTCATGGGACATTCACTAAATTGATTCTAGAAGGGAGATGCTTGATTTATGAAGACAGTAGTTTAGGAGAAAGTCAGGACTGCAGATGCTGGAGATCAGAGCTGAAAAAAGGTATTGCTGGAAAAGCACAGCAGGTCAGGCAGCATCCAAGGAGCAGGAGAATCGACGTTTCGGACATGAGCCCTTCTTCAGGATTCTCCTGCTCCTTAGATGCAGATTGAATAGTTTAGGCCTATACACTCTGGAGTTTGAAAGAATGAGATGAGATCTAAATGGAGGTTTACAAGATGCTGAAAGCTTTTCAAAAAGTAGATGTGGAAGGAAGTTTCCTCTTGCGGGGCAATCTAGAATACAAAGTCTAGTTTTAAGGATAAACAATAGAAAAATTAAAACAGATGAGGAGGAATTACTTCTCTCAAACCCATTGTAAATTCGTGGAATTCATTCCCCCAGAGTGCGTTGGTTGCCTGGACATTGAGTAAATCTGACCAGGAGATAGAAAGATTTTTAATTAGTAACTGGTTCAAACAGGGCTGGACAGTAAAAAGACGACTAAGATAAGATCAGCTGTGATCATACTGAATGGTAGAGTAGGCTTGAGGGCTCAAATTGCCTCCTCCTGTGTCTAGTTCTTTTGATATGATGTTCTTCTATCCTCACAACCTACAACCTGTCATCTCAACGACCTTCGAATCATAACGGGTTCAGAAGTGGTGATGTTCATGAATCATTTCACAACGTTCAGGATTGTTCAGAATTCTTCAGATGCTAAAACAGTGTTCAAATGCAGTAAAATATGGACATTTTCAAAAGCTTGGTCTGACAAGTGAGAAGTAATGAGCACCATTTCGACCACACAAGTCACAATCTTTGACTGGAGCGAATTTAACTATTTCTCTTAGACATTTAATGGCATTACCATTCATTTTCCCCATCGTTAACAACCTGTGGGCTACTACTGACCAGAAATTGAACGAGACTAGCCATACAAATACTGTGGCTACAAGAGCACATCAGAAAGTAGGAATCCTGCAGCAAGGAATTCACATCCCAATTCCTCAAGCATGGTTTATCTGCAAGGCACAAAACAGGGATGTATGGAATATTGCCTACTTGCCTAAATGAATACAGCTGGACACCACCAGAAAAAAAAGCCCTGCATTAGCATCCACAATGGTATCAGTAACGTGCATGGTCCACAAGATGTAAAGAAATTCACCAAAATTCTACCGAGAGCACCCTCCAAATCTTCGACAACTAGATCTAGAAGGACAAGGGCAGCACTTACATGGGTACACCACCAACTGCACATTCTCCTCTAAGCCACTCATCATTCTAAATTGGAATTACAACGCTATCCTATTCCTTTAGTCTAAATGAGTCATAATCCTGGAAATGTCTACCTAACACCATTGTGTACACCTAAACCAAATGGACTGCAGCAGTTCAAGGCAGCAGCTTACTAGCACCTTCTCAAGGGCAACATGGGATGGACAATAATGGAAGTGTCAAGCCACCACAGGGAGTGAGAGAGATACAATATATTTGCACTGAAATGACATTGTAGTGATTGCAACAAGGTCAGCCAAGTGGACCAGGTTAAAAGCTACAATGAGGGAGCCCTGGCTGACAGATCTAAACAGAAGTGTTAGAGATTCTGTTCACTCAGAGCTGGCTCTGACAAAGCTGGACCAGCGACAAATACTAAGCATGTGAGACTTGGTGGCAGGACACCAATGTTTGTGGTATTATTTCAGTAGCAACGAGAGAATAAAAATGCTCCTGAAGAAATCTGCCCACAACAGCTGTCTGAATTGGGTAAGCATTTCTGGCAACATGCAGTTATTTTGGAAGCTTGACTCGTTTGACCCTGAAAACTGGACCTAGTACATAGAAGGAACTTTTTTTTTAACCATAGGTAAATGACAATTGGGGCAGACAAAAAGCAATAAGTAATTCTCCTGACAGCTTGTGGACTGGCAGGTTTCTCGATAATCAGGATCCTGACGTTTCCTGAGGCACCCAGATTCTAAAACCTTTCAACAGGTAACAGATTCAGTTAAGAAATATTACGACCTCAAGTCTAATCTAATTCCTAAATGCTATCGGTTTTATTCGGCAGTTCGAGAACGAGGGGAAATCAGTGTCAGGATTTTTGAGGAGTTAAGATGACTGGCAGAGACTTGTGACGTTTTGTTAACCCTGAATGAGATGCCAAGAGACCATTTGGTACGTGGGATTAATGATGTAACTGTGCAAAAGCAGCGACTGGCCAAAGCCCACCTGGACTTCAAACAGCCACGGCATCTGGCTTTGTCATTAGAAAATGTGGCAAATGGAGCATATGAGCTACAGATTAAGCCAATAGAAATGGATACCCTTGCCAGGCCAACTAAGCTTGGGGAACACCACTTGAGTGAAGATACTTGCACAGCCTCATTCATGATATTTCCTGAACAGAAATAAGTCAGCCCACAGCAAAGCCCCAAAACAAAGTGAAGCCTTGGCAAAATGGTTAACACTTCGTTCAGGATTCACGCTGGCAAGCCACTGTAATTGGTGCTGACATGCAGACTCAAGACAGGAAGAGTCCCACTATGCCCTAATTGAGTAAGAGAACTCAGACTGGTATACAGAAGGGTACACAACCTAGAAAGCCCACCCACATCTGGTTTGGAACAGTTAAATTGCTTAGCGACATCCAAATCAGAGCCAAATCAAATAATGATCTGGTTAAATAGTCACCTGGTTCTAACAGAGGTTGATGCTAGCACAGCTAGATCAGTGATTGCAGAACCAGTCTTTAACAAAATTTGTTCTGGATTCCAACCTTTAAGTTTGTGAAAGACCTTGGCGAGACTGAGAACCTGAGCCAGGGAAGCCTTACAGATTAAGGGTACATTTTGGTTCCAGTCTCACATGAGAAGCAGCTGGTTCAATTACCACTGATTGTAGCACAGTAAATAACTTGGTTGGATCCAAGCCTGATGGGGGAAAACAACCAGAATTGAAATTTTCTGGACCCAATGAGACCTGACCACCAGACAGTATGGCATACTACTAGGGGGAGCAAGAGTGATCGTCCTGAATAAAGATCACCATCAGATTCTGCCTGAACTCCACCAGGGTCATCCAGGGTGTCCAAAACAAAGATGCTGGGGACAGGTTATGTCTGGTAGCCAGGAATGGATGCAGACATTGCTGTGTTGGTGTCCAGAGTGCCAAAGACAAAAAAAAAGGCCAGTAGCTCTCCCACATTCATGAGAATAGCCAGATAAACTCTGGATTAGGTTACACTGTAGTCTCAAGAGCTCAACGTTCTTAATTATTGTGAATGCTCACTCAAAGTGGTTGGATGTGATACTCGTCAGACAGGGTGACGACAATAGAAAAGTGGCAAACATCTTTTGCCATACACTGCTCACTGATGTGTTGGTCACAAAAAGCAGGCCATTTACCCGAAGGGAATCTGTGTATTTCAATGGCATTTGACACATAAGGATAGCTCCATTCCATCTATTGTCCAATGGTCTGAAGGAAAGAACAGTCCAAACTTTGAAGGCAGGCTTAAGGAACCAGCTCACAGCTTCACTCGATAGCAACCTACCCCAGTTCCTAATTGATTAACTGGACCATTCAACTACAAGGATAGCTCCAGAGTTGCTAATGGGGAGAAGATTCAGCATCAGGTTAAATCTGATCTTCCCAGACCTCTGGGGTCAGGGGGTGGGGAAAGAAAGACGAAACGGCATCAGGAACACCAATACTGGACATAAGACTCAGCTAAGCGAGAGAGATATTTTATTCCAGGGACAAAGTTTGGGGTCGGAATCACTGGAATGGCCCTGCAAGGGTAAAAGGCATAGCCGATCATGCACGTGGACTATATGAAAGCTGCTAACTTGTAAATGGCGTAGGAGCAAAACATACTTGCCACCTCAAAACAAAGACTGTCAGAATACTAGTGTTCTCTCCTTCTGTCCAGAATGGAAGAAACCTTGGAGTCGGAGATGGACACTGCAGATGTTGCAGCCTTGATCCCTTTACTGCCTGAAGCAAAAGGTGAATTTCTTCCAAATGCTCAGGCGCAACAGTTGTGCCATGGTCCGATACAGGTTATCTGTATCTGAGGCTCAGTCAGAGAAACTAGACCCGGTGTGAAAATCACCCAGAAGAGGTGAGAAGAAAAAGAACAGGTCTATGTTGCTGGACTTGGAGGGGGAGGGATGTAGTGATTGCAAAAAGGTCAGCCAGGCAGACCTCATTAAAAATAGAAGTTCCATGAGTATGGCTGTTAACCTGGTCTAGAGAGATAGAAAGCGTTTTGAAAGTTCTGTTCACTCTGGAGAACTGGATCGGAGGAAGCCGAATCAATTTAAAGTACGATACATGCATAACAGTCAGAGGACAACAGCACAGAAAAAAGCCTTCGGCTCATCAAGTCTGCACCAGGCAAAAAGGACTTAACTACTCTAATCCAGTTTCCACCATTTGGTTCCTAACCTTAAATGCCTTGTATCACAAGAGCACATCTAAATGCTTCTTAAATGTTATTTTACCTCCATGTAGGCAACGAGTTCCGGATTCCCATCATCCTCTGGTTGGAAAAAACGTTTCCTCACATCTCTTCTAAACTTTCTCCCCTTTACCTTAAATCTACACCTTCTGACCCCTCCTGTCAAGAAGGCAAGTTTCTTCCTGTCTACTCTACAAATCCCACTCATAACGTATACGTTCTAATAAAGACACACTGTTTGCTTTCATCAGTCAAGGCACAGGTAAGAAGAGCAGGGAGGTCATGTTCGAACTGTACTGAACTTTGGTTAGATGATAGCTAGTCATTCTGGTCCCTCTACTATAGTAAGGATGTGACTGCACTAGAAGAGGTAGGTTCATCAGGATGTTGCCTGGGATGGAGAGCCTTACATATGAAATGAGGCTAGATAAGCTCAGGTTGCTTCCTTTGGAGCAGAGGTGGTTGAAGGGGGAACCTGATTGGAGGGGCATGGATGGATGGAGTGGAAGCAGCTGTTCCTTTCATTTATTGGGAATATGACAAGGGGGAATGATTTTAAGGAGAAGGGTTTCCATCCAGAGGGTGGTGGGATGCTGGAATGCACTGCCTGGGAGATGGGAAACCTCACAACCTTTAACAAGTACTTGGATGAGCACTTGAAACGTCATAACATTCAAGCCTATGAGCCAAATATTGGAAAGTGGGACTAGTGTAGATTTAAAGTAGCTTTTTTGTTGATATGGACTTGATGAGCTGAAGAATCTCATCTGCACTGTATGATTCGGAGATTGCCTTGTTTCACATGGGATAGGGAGCATTTTAATTGCATGGAACAGGCTGGAAAAATCAATCCATCATTGCCGTTCATGTTCCCAAAGCACCTCACTTTAAACTGTTCAGTATCAATTTAAGTGAGCACCCTGCAAGACTTAAAATTGCCTGTTAAAATTTCAAACCTACAGTGATACTTCAGGCATGTTGCGCCATGTCAGAAACTAAACAGTGAACTCCTCCCCCCTAGCCCGCGCACCCCCCCCCCCTTCCAAGTGGACACAAACCTGGGCCTCTGTGCCTCTTTTCCATCCAAATGTAGCAATTATTTTGTGCGACACCAGTCTGAGAGTCCAGAAATGGCAGACGGACACTGCGTTCTGCACACAGCCGGGCATTGTAATTCCGGCAATGTTCAATGGCTTCCTTGTAGAACTGTTCTCCTAGTCTATAGGAAGACAAGAAGCAATTTATCATTAGAGAAACATCCAAAACCACACACACAAAAGTTTACATTAGTCTAAAGCAAACATTCCCAAACTATGATCATGACAGAGTTAAATTTGTGATTACAAGCTCAGAGGCAGCAGTAACTGCTTTTTGACAACTGCAAGACTCCTTCGAAAGAATCCCATTGTTAGAAGCCATAACATAGAAACAAGTTATAATGAGGATTATGGTAACAGAGAATCCCTATTGCAGCCCCATAGCAATGCCCTAACCACTCGAGTTGACCTGCACGGTTTGAATTTGAGTTAAATGCAGAGTGTGTGAAACCAGAGGTTGGGCAAGTGAGAGATCTTAAGGGTTAATCGCTTGCTAAAGTCAAAATTTTTGTTTATATTTAACAACTAACTAAAATCTACTGTTTAAAGACATTATTTCTTCCTGGTTTAAATGGGGACTAACAAGCTGTCAGAGCAGATCTAATTAATGAACTAGAATTAAGCTGACTTAAGTGATTTAACTGATTTTTGATAGAACACAAATAATTTAAATTAATTGAAATAAATATTAACAAAATATTAACATCCGGATGCCACAACAATCCATGATAACAACATCCTGTGCTAAGTATCTACAGCTTGAGGAGCTTCAATTAAGTGTCTGAGCTGAGCCACAGACATACGGTAAAGGAAGTTTCCATAAAATAGTTACATTATTTAGGTTAGTTAAAATGACATAAACAGGGATCAGAGACAGGGAGGTGTGACTAGGAGTCAGGCAGGTAAAGGGATTTGAGAGCATGTGGGTGGTTGGAGGAAAGGCAGTCAGCCCTTGCAATTGTCCAACGTGTTACAACACCATAAGACAGAAGTATTTAGCCCATCAAGTCTGCTAAGCTATTCTGAGATTGCGATTAATCTCAATTGTCAACATTCTGCCTTTTCCTGAAAACTTTGATTCCTTTACCTCTTCCTCAGTCATATTGATGACGGTGTTGGTGCTGCCTCGTGCTCCCGCAGGTTATCAACTTCACCAACACCTTTCACCCTGCCCTTAAATTCACCTGGATCATTTTTGATACCTCCCTCCCCTTCCTGGACCTCTCTGAAAACCGACTCACCACTGACATTCATTTCAAACCTACTAACTCTATCAACTACACCTCCTCTCACCCACCTTCCTGCAAAAGTGCCAGGCCATACTCCTAATTCCTCCACCTCCGCTGCATCTGCTGCTAGAATAAGACGTTCATCAGGACATCCAAGATATCCTCCTACTTTAGGGATCACAGTTTCCCCTTCTCAATAATTAAGAATTCCCTCAACCGTATCTACTCCATCGCCCACACTCCTGCCCTCAAACCTCCCCCCCACACCGCCCAAAAATGAGAGTCCCCTTAATCTTCATCAACCTCCAAATCTAATGCATCATCCTCTGACATTTCTACCACTTACAAATCAGAAAAACAACCATTACAACTTATAACCACTAAAAAGATATTTCCTTCCCCACTCCTTTCCACTTTGAGCAGTAACCATTCACTCAGTGACTCCCTCATCAACTCTACACTCCCCACCAACCTCTCTACCAGACCCGGTGTTAAGTTCTTTTACTCTTGTGGTTCTTACACATTTGATGCAACTACAACACAGCAACTTCTGTGAACAAGCAACCAAATTTTATTAAGCACAGTACAGTACAAGCTTTGGAAAAACCCTGATCACTCTTTGCCATATTTGAGAGTTTTGTCCAGGGGTCTCTCTGGAGGAACCTTTAACATACACCCCTCAGTAACAAAGGACACAGTCTGTCCTTTATACAAAACTATGAACATCACAGTTAGTACTGTCCCAAGACAACCCTCAACTATCCCCTCAGTCACATGCCACTCAAGATACAATGCAGTGACCACCCCATCTCCAGAAACAATGAAATTCAAATCATCCCTAAATGGTCAAATCTGTTGCAAATTGTTTTTTGTAACTGTAAGGGAGTAGTCAAATTCCAATTGTAATGTTCTTATTGACTTCTCGATGAAAATGTAAATCCCTGAATGGCAAAGAAACCGGCCGTGTAATCCTCCCACATTCCACCTATAAGGCAAAGACACACTACTTTACCCCCGGGGCATTCAATTTCTTGCAGGTCAGTAGAGTAAATTAACTCTTTAATATCTCACTGGTACCTTTCCCTGCAACTACAAGAGGTGCAACATCTGCCTCCCCTCCCACCAAGGCCCCAAACAATCCTTCCATCCATTCCCCTACACTTTGTCCAACCTAATCTATTACATCCATTGCTGATGTGGTCTCCTCTATATTGAGGAGACTACACACAGACTCAGGGACCGGTTCACGGAGCACTGCACTCTGCACACATCAACCCATTGCCATCCATTTTAATTCTCCTTCCCACTCCCCTGGGGACATGTCCATTGTTGGCCTCCTACACTGTCAGATGAGGCCAAATGTAAACTGGAGGAACACCACCTGATATTCACCTGGGGAGCTTCCAACCCAATGGCCTCAATATTGACTTCACCAGCTTCAAATTCCTTTCACCCACAGTCTTATCCTCTATTCAGCCCTCCCCTCACCTCCCCAACCTGACCTGACCTATCCATCTTCTCACTCACCTTTCTGCTCCACTCTTCCCACTGACCAATCACAAGAAACCCACTACCTGCATCCACCTATTACCATCCCACTTACCCCTCCCCAGTCCCACCTCCCTCCATTTATTTCTGGGATTCGTCCCTCCTCTCCAGTCCTGAAGAAGGGTTTTGGCCTGAAACATCAATTTTCATGCTCCTTAGATGCGGTCTCACCTGCTGTGCTTTTCTAGTTTCACAAGTGCTGACTCTAGCTTCCAGCATCTGCAGTCCCTGTCTCCAAGAGTGCAGTCAGAGTTTGAATTGGGCTTTGGACTGTGTTTTCTGAGAGAAAGAATCTGACAGGTTGATGCTACAGCATGAAGATGTGAAAGCTCATAGCCTAACCTCCAACAAGCAGCTCATAGAAGCTCACATATTAGAAAATTAACGTTTAAGAATTTGTGCTTTCATCAGAGTGAACTGTAAACATGACAGCTGGAAATGTGTTGCTGGAAAAGCGCAGCAGGTCAGGCAGCATCC
>NC_057719.1:89790844-89795951 GCF_004010195.1 Chiloscyllium plagiosum | reverse complement strand
GTCAACTATCCTGCGCCTCTAATGCTGCCTGACCTGCTGTGCCTTTCCAGCTCCACTTTTTATTGACTGACTTCCAGTATCGGCTGACTTCCAGTATACACAGTCCTCACTACATCCAAGTAATCCAGAAACCCAGGCTAATGTTCTGGAGATGGGTGTTCAAATCCCTTAACAGCTGATCGGTAAAATTTTTGAATTCAAAAGTCTAGAATGTCAAATGAAACCATTCATTTTGTTTAAATGACATACTGAGCTAGCTGAGTGGCCTGCTTCCGCATTGTAGGCATTCTGTGACACCAAGACACAATGTCTGTTGTTTGATGCGATTCTGTAATTGGGAAGCGTTTGCTGAACAATCCTGATAACACTTCTTATCAACCTAATTAACATAATTAGTCAAGCTCTTAATGTGACTCCTTTTACACTTGGCTGCTAGTGACATGTATTCAGATGCAGGAAAAAGTGTTTTAAGTATGTTCAAGCTTTGCAGTGTTTTTGAATAAATCAGAAAGATGGAGTGCGTATATTCTGGTTGCTTTCTCCAGGGCAATATTCACCCAATCAGCACTTATGTTTTACCTATAATTGTCAGTCATTTGAAATTTGGTGTTCTTGCAGATGACCTGATGCCTCAGAGGCAAAACGTTTGTCTTTTCAGTGATTTTATTTAAACAAGTTTAAATCACCATGCAGTTTGAGCTATTTTAATATTTCATTTTGTTATTTTCCCTTTCCTGAAATATTAATAGCATAGATCATTCATTTTGCAAATTCTTAAAAGCTGCAGCAAAGCCACAGGTACCTTCAGAAGTCTGTTTTGCTGCACTGAAATGCCAAACCTGAACTCAGCGGTAAACATACTAAAGGAAAAGAAAGTTAAATGTACAGCGGTTATAAATATTTGCAGTGTGGATTTCCAGTGTTGATCTTCTTTTGTTTCTTGTAACAGGAAACCATTAGGGATGTTAATCTGTTGCAAACGTGTTCGTTTTTTTTTGGTGAAAGCTTGTGTTAATAAATGAAAGTCAAGATGTCAGATAGAGTCTGAAAATTAGAATTTGATGAAGTAGAAAAGGAAAGCTGTTGAGGTTAGTGTGATTTTGGTACATGTGACTTTCAAAAGGCATTTGGTAAAGTGACCCATAATGCACTGATTTGCAAAGTAGAAAATTAACTTTCAGAAGAATATGAAATTGATCAAAGGACAAAAAGTAGACAGTATTTAGCAATTTGCCAGGCTGGGAGGAAGTATACAGTTCTGTTCCCTAGGTGTCAGTATTAAGATCTCTGCTGTTTTGGATATTTGAGACTCAAGTACACGGCATAATTAAAAGTTTTTGGATGGTATAAAATCAAATATAGTAAGTAACAAGCAAAGTTGTTCTGACAGAGATTTCAGGGGAACATGAATATGCAGATAATTTTTAACGCTAGTGTGAGCTGATGCAGTTTTGTAGAAAGACTAATCGATGACATTAAAGTTAGTGAAACAACTTTTAAATGAGGTGCAAAAGCAGAGTAACTTGGAAGCTTGCAAATACACGCATCTTTTAAAGGTAACTGGATGAATAGAAAATGCTGTTTTAGGTGGAGTAAAGCACTTCTTATGGGTAGAGTAAGAGTGGTGGTCCTGAAGCCCTTGTTTCTGGGTTTGGTAATCATTGTAAGCTTTTTGAAAAGGAAGACCTTTTTGTATTTCTTAACTCTTATGGATAATTTTAACAATTAAATCATTACATCATTTGAACCATTTTAAACTTGGATTTGCTATTTTTCCTTAAATCTAGGCCTCAAAGAGTGTGTTCACCTTGAACATCGCTTGCTTTTTTTGTTCTGTCTCATCATGTACTCTTACAAGTTATTAGCAGGACAATCGTTCACAATTCAAGTGATTGGCTCATTCTGGACAAACACACCCATAGAAAGCCTGATGAAAGGGTTCTCATGAAGTGTAGTTTAGTGAACTCTGGTCACCAAAGTCAAATACCAGAGTCTTTGCAAGTGTGTCTAAAGGAGATGGTCTTTCTGCAGTCTCAAAGTTAGTGACTTATCATCTTTGTTACCAAGAGATTGGTTTGCTGTGTTGGTGGCGTTGAAGATGACCAGATTTAGAGACCTGATGTACAACCTCCAGTTCATAAGACCTAGATGTTGCTGTCCTCTCTGCTGCTGCAGTATTCCTGTAGACATTCCTGTAGACCAACATGGCTGCCTTACCACCTATTCCTCTCATTATCCATTATTTCCAAATATGGGCTTGGGATGACGAACCACAATTTGAACTTGTTTAAGGACATTTACCCTGTGAAGAGCGGTGATGAGACACTTGTTATTTTTGTCAGAAAGGTCTGTTCTTTCTGCCTATTTGGCGAGGAAAATCTGATGAGGCCTCATGGCAAAAATCTCTACCCAGTTTGCAGTAAGCCAGAAAGAGGATGCCTTTGGGATTGAATATTTTTATCCTCTTGAAATTTATTCTAGCATTTTTCTATGTCTGATGTTGAAGTACCATTTTGCTCTTTGTTTTTAATTTTGGAATTGCATGTCTCACCTTTGAATCAGCAGCGATAATTCCAGGCTGTAGACTTTTGAAATGCATCTACTAACCCTACAGCCACCTCTTTCAAAAAACTGATTACAGAGGAACCCCAATTATCTGAACGAGCTTGGCGGGCACTATTTTGTTCAGATAATTGATTATTTGGTTAATTGATTCAATGCCTCTCTTCTGGGGCTTGGTGTTTTCTGAAGTTTCCTTTTTTCCCCGCTCTGCCTGCCTTGCTCCCTGTCTCTGTGTCAGGGCTTATTTCTGAGCACATGCACCTGCGTGTAAGGGACCTGCAGTGTTACTGAAGCTCCCCCACCCCCCACGCGCCCCAAAAAAATCAGTTCAATGGGATTGAGACAGTGAGCACTTGTTAAATCCACTCTCCATTCAGAAGACTAGACAACAGCACACAGCGCACAAGTCCTGTTCTGGCCACCAACCCTGCATCCATCCATCCATCCATCCCCTTTCACCATCTCTTTTCCACCTGCCACAACATGTGCAAACCCGGCCCCCATCTGCCTCTGCCCCCCACTCCCAGCGGGGGGGAGCAGCCGGACTGGACACCAACAGTAAGACTGCCGCTGCCTTTGAGGAGGGGTGTGAGTCACAAAAGAGCACACGCACACAGACAGACGCACACCCCTACATGCCTTTTTACTGCAACATTTTGACAAGTTCCACCTTAATGTTGGAGAAATTATCTGGGGGGGGGCAGGTTAGGGTACGCTCCTGTGTAGAACTCCAGGGAAAGTGTGGGGGGAGAGGGAGTGCGGGCAGTCAGTCATTTGGAGACGGTGCCTGACCTCACAGCATGCCCAGGACTGTTCTTGGCAGCATTTCAGTGAGCCAAGTTCATATTTAATCATTGTAAACAAAAGGTTTGATCAGCATTGAAACATCACTTTGATGTAATGTTTCTACCAGGACCTTGAGATCTTCTTTGGATAATTGATATTCGGATAATCGAGGTTCCTCTGTACATCAGGTTCAAGGAATTTGTCCATTTTTAAATCCAATTAATTTCTGTAATACTACTTTTCTACAAACTTTAAGGCTAAACTTGTAATTAATATTAAGGCGAACAGCAAAATCCTGTTTAAAAGAAGTTGATGTTTCAGGTGTAACCCTTCTGCAAGAATCCTGAAGGATGGCTACACCCAAGACATCAAATTCTACACCTCCTAACGCTGCTTGGGATGCTGTGTTCCTCCAGCAAGTATTCAGCTTGTGAAGCAGTGCAGACCAAACCCGTGCATTGATCTATAAACCCGGAATAGATATCTGTCCAACACGGGGGGCTATGCAGAGCACGACTGAGCATTGATATATAAATCCGGACTAGATTTCTGCCCAGCATGGAGAGCTGTGCCGACCACAGCCGTGCATTTATCTGTAAGTCCAGATTAGATATCTGTCCAGCACGGGGAGCTGTGCAGACCACATCAGTGCATTGAACTATAAATCCGGACTAGATATCTGTCCAGCACAGGGAGCTATGCAGAACACAGGGTGCATTAATCTATAAACCCGAACTCGGCATCTGTCCAGCACGAGGAGCTGCACAGACCACATCATTGCATTATCTATAAACCTGAATCAGATAGTCTGACCAGCACAGCGACCTGTGCAGTGATCACCGGTGAATTAATCTGTTAGACAGGAGCAGTTACCCTCCCAGCATGTAGGATTTTGCACACCACCCCAGTGCATTGATCTGTAAACCAGGAGAAGTTACCCTCCCAGCATGTAGAGCTGTGTACACCACCCAAGTGCACTGCTCAGTAACACTGTGTTAGATCACTGCCCAGTGTGGGGAAACTTGCAGCCCATGCTGGAAGTGACAGAATGTGCAGCTCCAACCCATTTACAAGTCCATATCTCCATTGTGCCATGACAAGGGGGTGCTGTGGGTGTGAAAATCACTGCCAGAGAGAGATGGCGGGGGTATCCGTTTAAATATCACCACATGGGAGGGGTTTGGGAAGTAGACAGAGAGGGGGAGACTGAAAGACAGTGTTACGGAAGGACGTGTTTTCAGGATTCGGAATGCTGAAATGTAGACACTTCAATAGCATCCTGTAATCTGAGCCAGTCTTCCCAGGAAAGATGGGAAGAAGGGATATTGGTGTAAGGTCAGATGAGCATTTGCTCTGCAGCTTTGTAACTGGAAGTGGTTTCAACAGAATCTATGACTCTTTGTGCGTAATCTAACTAATTTATCTTTGTGTGATTTTCATTCAGTGTGACAAAGGGATCGTCCACACGGAGCTGAGCTAGTTTCCTGGTGCTATCTTATCGGCCTCACCTCATTAACTACCCACCCTACCCCAAGGTGTCCTCTCATTCAATGCCTGTCCTGCACAGTTTACCCGAGTATGGCAGATAAGGGGAAATTACACCACGGTTTGTCATCAGAGGCACTGAGTCTTGGTGGATGGGCTAGTACAGAGGGGGACCATTCCCTTCCCAGAGGAGGCCACACAACCAGACCCACCGAGCATGGTCTGAGCTCCCCACCCAGCTCAGTGCTGTATCTGTGGTCTGAAGAAATGTCCA
>NC_057719.1:89786875-89790786 GCF_004010195.1 Chiloscyllium plagiosum | reverse complement strand
GCACTGTGGACTGACTCCCTCCAGACCCCTCACCAATACCCCGTCCCCCTAACTCTTCCTAGCACTAACAGCAAGACCACCCACTCCCGCCCTCCCTTTCTCCCATTCCAGGACTAACAGCCTGGAATAGGACAGAAAGGGCCAAACCGGGTGGTGGAGTGCCCGGTATCTGTTCCCTCACACCCTCCCCCTGCCAAGTGGGGAGGACCCGAGTACGAGCCGGAGAGGACCGGGGCGCCTCATGTGGAGGTACTTAAACATCCACGTCCCACCGACCGAGTAAGGAGCAATGTTCAGTGAAGGGCAATTCTCACTTTAAAACCACTGGCAGCTCCGTTTCCACCCGACACAACTTAGAAGCCCTGGCCCTGATGCAATCTCCCTTTTGTGTCGAGCTGGTACAAATGGAATTCCCACTGTCTCGGTGGGCAGGAGGATGGGCTCACAACACATCGTCACCACCACCTCCCAGGGAGGGAGCATGGAGACTCCCTCCTACACCTCCACCTGTAAATAGCTCAGATACTGAAACTAATCGGTTATCTTTACTGCTCTCCCCACTTGTCCTGACATCTTCAATAATCTGTGCTTATACACACGCAATGCTCTCTGCTCCTGCACCCCCTTTATAAAGGTGCAGCCTCTTTTGTTTTGTCTTTCATTGTCCTTCCTACCAAAGTGCATCACCTCACACTGCTCTGTATTGATCCCCATCTGCCCGAAACCTACACCAATGTGTGATTGTACTGTTAGAGTTCCATACTGTCCTCCATTGACTTTACAGTTCTACCAGGTTCGCTGCCATTTACAAACATCGATATTGTCATAGCATCACAGTCCCCAAGAAACAAGTGAAATCCTGCCACACAACGAGTGTGAGCAAGTGAAATATTGTTATATTCCCACGGAGGGAGTCGAATAATGACATGCTGTCAACAGACCAATAAAAATCTTGACACACACCAGACACAGTGAATGAAACCTTGACAAACTATGGGGCAAGAGAAATCCGGATATCCTTTGCTTTTCTGTATTGACATAATGGTATTAATGTGATGAAGTTGAAAGTGTACCTTTAAGAGAGAGTGAATGTTGTTCTGAACTGAGAGCTTCCAAGCACTTGTGTATATGAGAGGATGGCAGATTCAGAGTGAAAAGGACAACGGAAAATATGTAACATTTGATTTTGAAATATATCCCTGAGTTGGTTGCTGTTTGGATAAGAATTCGAATTTTACCAGTCAGTTTAAATTATGCCCCTGGGTACTAAAAGCAAATCAAGTTTGAATTTATTGTTTTTCAAAAATCGAACCAATGAGATAATCCAATGTTGTGGATATTAAAAATGCAGGAATTTTGAAAATTGCAGAGAGAGCAAATGCCATTAACACAGATCCAAGAAATCGGAAACATTCTCTATCAAAGGTACCTTTTCATATGGAACATTTTCACAGTAAACAGAAAGATGACGACCCAGGGAGATCCAGAGCCGCAAAAAGACAAAAGAAAACAGCTTCTGTGTTCTGAAATTACATTGATGTGATTTTCATAAGTGTGTTATTGAAAGCGTATATCGTTATAGAGTTGAGTTGGGTAATAAGCATTTAAGAGAAAGGGCATCTCAAAGTTGTCAATAGTTGATGTAAAATGTTCACTTTCCGAGTTAAAAAAATAAATTGATGTTTTTATTTAAACAGTGGAATTTGGGAGTTCTCTGTCCCTCAGAGTTTAACAGTTTTCGAGGCTAATTGAGCTTTTCTTGGTGTTTAGGTTAAATTACAAGATGAGCTTCACGCCGTGCCCTAACAATTCCTGTCAGTGTATCTAGTGTGTCTCTGTGTGCGGCAGGTCTGGCAGTCTCTGTGGTGTTTTAAGTGATGCAATGCCACCCTCTGCTGGCCTCCATTGTACAGGCATAGGTAGAGGGTGAAAGCCAACAGGGATTAATTCAGAGAGGGGGAGGGAGAGGGCAGCTGCTCACTGCACCATCCAAACGGATGCCTTATCCATATACTGATCTAAACGTCTTTTAAACATTGTAACTGCACACACTTTCACCACTTCCTCTGGAAGTTCATTCTACACAGGCCAGCTTCTGGTTAAAATAATTACCTCTCATGACTTTTGTAAACGTTTCTCCTCTGAAATTAAAATATCCCTCAGTCTTGAACCCTCGACTCCTAGGGAAAAGGCATCAGCCCTTCAGCTTCTCTGTACCCCTCATGATTTCATAAACCTCGGTAAGTCAACCACTTAATCTCCGCAGCCCAGTGAGTGTTATTATCACTCCCTCACCCTCCCCCTTCAATTTTAAAATGCCCATTCCTCTCCAGGAGCCCTGCACTCTCCGGCCTTCATTTTCACAAAGACCCTGAGCTTGGTTTGCCTTGTGTGGTTTGGGGGAGGAGGGACAGATTGCAGACATAGTGGGGAGGAGATGCTGGACAATAATCAGCCGCCAAGTATCATTTCATGGATTTAGGTTAGATTAGATTACTTACAGTGTGGAATTGGCCCTTCAGCCCAACAGGTCCACACCGAAGAGCAACCCACCCAGACTCATTCCCCTACATATACCCCTTCACTTAACACTACAGACAATTTAGCATGACCAATTCACCTAAGCAGCACACTTTTGGAGCAACCATAGGAAACCCACGGAGATATGGGAACAGTGTGCAATCTCCATACAGACAGTTGCCGGAGGCGGAAAGTGAACCAGATCTCTGGCGCTGTAAGGCAGCAGTGCTAAGCACTGCGCCACCGCCGCTGTTTTAGGAAGAGGGTGGATATTGGTGGGTAATACTGATCGGTGTTTTGGGGGCAGAAATTATGGTCTTTCTTTGTCTTTGGTGTTTAGTAACAAATATCTGTTTGGACCTGTCTTTGCGCATAGTATGCCTGCAGGATTTATTTCCCTAATATTGCAGAGTGCAGATATTAACAGTTAACGATGTTTATGATTTATCTCGATGGTCCAGTTCGTGATCTCAATATCCGACAATTGAGACAAATGCCTTGCATTTGTTTAAAAATGAAAATCATTTTGTGTAGTTCAGTAATGTTAACCAGATTTTAAGAAATCCAATACCGAGCTGAAAGCTGGCACTTAACATGTGACCTAAAGTCTGGGCATAGTTTAGATCTTGTGGCATGGGTAGTACCCGTGCCTCTGAGCCAGAAAACTGGATTCGGTTCCAAATCCAAACTTCTGTAGTAGTGTCCTTAGCTCTGGACCAAACGGTCTGGATTCAAGTCTTGCCTATTGCGGAGGTGTGTCAAAGCATGTCAGAACATTCTGATGAACAAAGACACAGAGAAATCATGTTGCAGCTTTAGGGACAATTGCTGAGTAGTGCTCGTGTCTCTATCTCCGGGCACAAAGTTTCAGCGACACATTCCACAGAGATGTTTCATAATACGTCTAGAAAAACTGATGAAAATGGTGTTAGAATTGTGTCTTAATGGAGGAGAGGTGTCAGTATTGAATTTCAGAATTTAGGCCCAGGAAAGACTGTGACCACAGCCATTCATGTTGGTTGGGATCACATTTCGCAGCAGTAGCGATTTATAAAATCATAACAGCCATGGAGAGGGTGAGTAGTCAAGGTTTCTTCCCAGGATAGGGGCGTCCAAACGTAGAAGCCATTGGTTGAACGTGAGAGGGGAAAGATTTGGAAGAGGCCTAAGCAGCACAATTTTACGCAGAGGACTGAACTATCAGAGGAATTGGAGGAAGCTGGTCCAATAACAACATTTGAAAGGTATCTGGATGCTGACAGACCTGCTGAGTTTTTGAAACAAATTCAGCACTTGTTAAAAAAATAAGATGCCTTCGTTTTAACACAGGTACTCTGAATGCATAAACAGTTAAACATTTTTAAATGACGCAGGCACTTATAAACGCATTT
>NC_057719.1:89770633-89786375 GCF_004010195.1 Chiloscyllium plagiosum | reverse complement strand
TTTGACCCTCCAAGCCTGAGCCCATCCAAATCCACTGTCTAAACCTGTCGCCCAATTCTTAAGCATCTGTATCCCTCTGCTCTCCACCTACTCATGCATCTGTCCAGACGCATCTTAAATGGATCTACCATGCCTGCCTCTGCTGGCAACGTGTTCCAAATGCGCACTACCCTCTGTGTAAAGTACTTGCTGCGTGTATCCCCCTTAAACTGTCCACCTCACCTTTGAAAGCATGACCTCTCGGTATTGAATCCTTCATCCTGGGGAAAAAGCTTATCTCTATCCACCCTGTATATACCCTTCATGAATTTGTAGACCTCAATCAGGTTCCCCCCCCACCTCACTCCTTTTTTCTAATGAAAGTAATCCTAACCTACTCAACCTTTCTTCATAGCTAGCACCTTCCATACCAGGCCATGTCCTCGTAAAGCTTCTCCACACACTCTCCAAAGCGTCCATGTCCTTTTGGTAATGTGACGACCAGAACTGTACACGGTATTCTAAATGCAGCCGAACCAACGCATGTGCAATTTTAACATGACCTGCCAGCTCTTGTACCCCATACCCGGTCCGATGAAGGCAAGCGTATGCCTTATTGACCTCTCTATCCGCCTGTGCAGCAACCTTCAGGGTACAATGGACCTGCACTCCCAGATCTCTCTGCTCATTAACTTTTCCCAAGGCTCTTCTGTTTACTGTAAAGTTTAAAGCCCTCTCTACAGCGCTGGTTAGATGATTCGCTAGGACTCTGCTCCCAGCATGGTTCACATGAAGACCATCCCATGGGAATGCTCCATGAATTCAAACCCATTCCTCCCACACCAATCTTCAAGCCATGCATTTATCTTCTTATTTTATTGACCCTGTGTCAATTAGCTCATGGCTCAGGTAGTGATCCAGAGATTATTACCTTTTTTATTCTGCTTTCTAATTTAGCTCCTAGCTGTTCGTATTCCCTTAGCAGAACCTCTGCCATAGTTTTATCTACTTCATTTGTACCTACGTGGACCATGACCACTGGATCTTTACTCTCCTACTCCCAAGTTCCTCTGCAGCCCAGATGAGATATCCCGAACCTAAGCACCATGCAGACAACACAACCTTCGGTATTCTCGATCCTGGTCACAGACCAGCGTCTATGCCTCTAACTATACTATCCCCTATTACAACAACATTTCTATCATCCCACTTGAATGGCCCCCTTCACCACAATGCTGCGGTCAGTCGATTCATCCTCCTGTAGTCCCCATTCCTATCCACACAGGGAACAAGAGTCTTGAACCTGTTGAACAAGGATAGGGACTTATGCTGCTGCAAATCTACCTCCTGCCTCACTCATAGCCATATCTGTCCCTGACCATTGACCAGATTCGAGTGAGTTAGTCTAAGGGGTGTGACAGTCTCCTGAAATATAGCGTCCAGGTAACTCTTCCCCTCCATAATGTGCAACAGTGTTTGAAGCTCAGACTCCAGCTCGTCGACTCTGAGCCGGCGTTCTTACAGCAAACAACGTTTACTACAGACATGGTCACTGGGAACTGCAGTAGGGTCCACCAGTTCCCAAAACATGCAGAAGCAACACATCACCTGACCCCTCCATCCTTATTTTATTTAATTGGCTTTAATTTTTTTCAATTTTTAATTTTTTAAAGCTTTATGTATTTTCTCAATCTGAATGCAAGGTGTAAGTAATAATTTGATAAGATTCAAATTTAGCAGATTTCCTATTAAACAATCAAATCACAACCCTCCTGTGGCATCGCTTTTCAGTTTTCCCCCTCAGAATCAAACTCTTCCCTTCCCAAGCTGCTCTCCGCTTGGTCCCATTCAGCTCTGGTCCTGAAGTCTAACTAGTGGAATGCCACAGATCAGTTATTTGTAATATATATTGACTTTAGATGAGGAAAGTGAACATACTGTAGAAGATTTGTGAGAAGATTTGACAACGGAACGAGGACATGCCGCAACCCAAAGGACTAGCCACACTACCATACATCAAGAGCATTTCCGAACTGACAGCCAGACTACTGCGACCACTAGGACTCATAACATCACACAAACCAAAAGCCACTCTCCGACAACAACTCACCAGAACGAAGGATCCGATACCCAGCATGTGCAAAACCAATGCAGTGTACAAAATCCCATGCAAAGACTGCACAAAACACTACATAGGACAAACAGGAAGACAGCTAACGCTCTGCATCCATGAACACCAACTAACCACGAAACGACACGACCAGCTATCCTTAGTAGCCACACATGCAGATGACAAGCAACATGAATTCAACTGGGACAACACTACTATTATAAGACAAGCCAAACAGAGAACAGCCAGGGAATTCCTAGAGGTATGGCACTCATCCACTGATTCAATCAATAAGCACATCGACCTGGACCCAATATACCGACCACTGCAACGGACAGCTGGAACTGACAACCGGAAGCGGCAGGTACAAATCACTATAAATGCCGGAGGAAACATCACAGAAGCGCTTCACAGGAGGCTCCCAAGCACTGAGGATGTCACCTAGACATGGGACGAAACGTCTGCAACACAAATTCCCAGCTCGGCAAACAGAACTACAACATACTGTAGTAAAGTTTGTAGATAATCTAAAAATAGATGGGAAGGCAAGTAGTGAGGATAACACTGAGTCGGCAGAAGCTACAGACAGACTAAGTGGGGAAAAGCTTGGCAAATGGAATATGTGGGAAAGTGTGAGGCTATGCACTTCAGCAGGAAGAATAGAGGATCTGCAGTATAGATGGCTTGTGTGTAAACTATAAAAATAAATTTCTAAGCCAGCATGTGTGGAGGAGGAAGGGGTAAACTTGGAAACTATAGGCCAGTCTGTCTAACCTTGGTGATGGGGAAACAATTGGAAGCAATTCTGAGGGGAAGAATTAATCTCCACTTGAGGCAGGAATTTGTCAAGAATGGTCAGCATAATTTTGTTAAGGGGAGGTTGGATCTGACTAACTTGGATGGTACGGTAACTCAGTTGTTTCCACTGCTGCCTCAGTGTCAGGGACCTGGGTTCAATTCTATGCTTGAGCGACTGGTTGTATGGAGTTTGTATGTTCTCCCTGACTGTGGGTTTCCTCCTGGTGCTCCAGTTTCTTTCCATAGTGCAACGATGTGCAGTTTAGGTGGATTGGCCATACTAAATTGCCTATGGAATCCAGGTTTGTGTAGACTAGGTGGGTTAGATGTGGGAGGTTACAGGATGATCGTGTAGTGGGGATGGGACTCTTTGGAAGGACAGTATGGACTCAGTGGGCTGAACAGCCTGCTTCCATGCTGTAAGAAATCCAAAAAAAATTGAATTTTTTGGAAAAAATGACCAGGTGTATAGATAAGGGTAGTTCATTTGATATAGTCTATTTAGATATCAGCAAGGCTTTAGATAAATCTTGTATGTGAGACTGATAGCAAAGATAAAACCCCGTGCTCCAAGGAATTCAAGAATATTTTGCCAGTTGGACCTCAAATTAGCTGTGATGGTTGAGTCTTTTTGCTGCTGGAAATCTGTGCCCAGTGGGGTCCCATAGAGGTCAGTGTTAGGGCCCTAGCTGTTTGTAGTTCATATAAATGATTTCGATTCCAGGAAGATATGCACGGGCTGGTCAGATGGACTGTTTAGAGGCAAATGGAATTCAATCTGGTTAAGTGTGAGATTATGCACTTGGATAGGTCAAACAAGGCAAGGGAATATCTGTTGAACAGTACAGCCCTGGGAAGCACACAGGATCAGAGGGACTTTTGACCATGTACACTGGATCCTTAAAGTAGTAGGACAATTAAAGTGGTTAAGAAGGCATAATGAGATCTTTGCCTTTTTTAGATAAGTCATTAAATTTAAGGGAGATGATGCTGGAACTGTATAAAATGGTGGTAAAGCCATAACTAAAGCATGGAATCAACATTATAGCCAGAATGTGATAACACTGGAGAGAATGTAGTGGAAATTTTCCGGCCCAGGCAACACCCGGGTGAGTTTCAGTTTTGAACAGAGTTTGGATGGCCTGGGATTCTTGTCTTTGGATACGAGGAGATTGAGAGGGGACATGTTTGAGATCTATAAAATTAGAAAGGAAAGATTTTTCTCCTCCTTGATGGAAGGATCAATGACTGAGCTGAATTTTATGAAATGGGAAGATTGTTTAGATGTGAGGAAACACTCTTCTGCCCAGTGGGTGGTAAGAATCTGAAATGCACTGCCTGGAAGGGTAGTAGAGAACGAGACACTCATAGCATTTAAGAGGTATTTAGATGTGCACTTGCATCACCAAGGCTATGCACCAGAAAATCAATTCGAGCAGTTTGGTTGTTTTTGACCGGTACAAACTGGATGGGTCAAATGGTCTTTATTCTGTGCTGCAGACCTGTGTGACTGTCTAGGCAGTATTTACACCAAACGGGAATACTGTGAACAGTTTTGGGACCCTTTTTTTACTCTGAGGAGATGCGTACTAACATTGAGGCAATCCAGAGAAAGTTTCAGTATGTTGATTCTAGCTAGGGAGGTTTTTTTGCGTCAGCAGAAACTGAGTATGTTGGGCTTATATTTATTGGAATTTAAAAGTTGAAATACCCAAGATTCTTTAAGGGGCTTGACAGAGTAGATTTGTTTTCCCTTGTGGGAGAGTCTAGGATCAGTAGGTGATTTAAGGTGTTGCCCATTTCAGACGCAGGATGAATTTCTTCACATGGAGGATAGTGAAGCTGTGGCATTCTCTTTGTAAATGGCTATAGAGTCAGTCATTAAAGTAGCCGAGGCTGAGCTAAATTGATTTATTTAATCAGTAAGTGAATTGAAGGTTAAAGGGCAAAAGAAGGAAAGTCAAGAATCGTAGTTTCCCTAGTGTGGAAACAGGCCGTTTGACCCAACAAGTCCACACTGACCCTGCGAAGAGTAGCCCACACAACCCATTCCCCTACCTTAATACTCTACATTTACCCTCAACTAATGCACCTGACTACACATCCCTGAATACTGTGGGCAATTTAGCATGGCCAGTTCATCTAACCTGCACACTTTTTGATTGTGGGAGGAAACTGGAGCACCTAGAGGAAATCCATGCAGACATGCGAATTTGCAAACTCCACACAGTTGCCTGAGGCTGGAATCTAACCCAGGTCCCTGGCGCTGTGAGGCAGCAGTGCTAACCACTGAGCTGCCAAATTGAGGGTGATCAGATCAGCCATGATCTAATTATATGGAGTGATTCGATGGGCTGAATGGCCTACTTCTACATAGTCAACACCATGAACCTTTTCCACTATTAAGTTAGATCCTTTCCAAGGCCGCCTTCTAAATCTGCAAACTGTGTTCAGTATGATCTCTGATCTGCACTAACAGAGTAACTTCATAGAAAACGCACTTTTTTAAAACATTGTCCTTTTCATTTTCACCTAAATTTCTGATCATCCTCATTGTCAGAGGGCATTGGCTTCTTGCCAGGATGTTATCTGACCCATGCCTTCACTTTCGAACTTTTTTCAGAGTGATAGTTGAATGTGAACATGAAAATGCTACTTGTAGGGGCATCATACCTAGGATGGCTCCTATTTTTGTCCAGATTTTAGGGCAGAGGTGACTTGTTCAAGAGGCGGCTTACTTCTGAACTGGAGAGGCAGTCTGGGGAGACTTGCAGGAGCACGGGTCGTCGTGGCAGGACATTTTAATTTTCCAAACATAGACTGGGGCTGCCAGAGTGCTAAGGGCTTAAATGGGGTGAAATTTATTAAGTGGTTTCAGGAAAGTTTTCAAAGCAGTATATAGAGGATCCTATTCGGGAAGGGGCAAAACGCAACTTACTGTTGGGAAATAGGACAGGACAGGTGACAGAATTTATAGTGGGGGTGCACTTTGGGACCAATGACTATAGTTCTATTAATTTTAAAATAGTAATGAAGAGGTACAAAATTGGTCCACGGGTTCAAGTACAAAATTAGGGCAAGATGAATTTTGATGGAGATAGACAGGTGCTTGCAGGGATTGATTGGAGTAATTTGTTTGCAGGCAAAGGGACCGCTGGCAAGTGGGAGGCCTTTAAAAGTGAGATAGCTGGAGTTCAAGGTCTATATGTTCCTGTGAGGGTGAAAGGCAAGGTTAACAGGAATAGGGAACCCTGGATGATGAGATATTGAGGCTTTGACCAGAAAAAAGGAGGTGTGGCTCAGGTACAGGCAACTGGAATCCCTGGAGGTATACAGGGAATATGGGAATTTACTGAAGGAGATCAGGAGTGCAAAAAGGAGGCATGAGATAGTGTTGGCTGAGTTGATTAGGGTAAATAAAAGAAATTCTTTAAGTATGTTTAAAGGAAAAAGAATATCTAGAGAGTGAATAAGACCCCTCAAGATCCATAGTCGACATATATGTGTAGAACCACATATATGTGTAGGAGAGACAGTGCTGGGCCCATTGCTGTTTGTTATCTATAATCAATGATTTGGATGAGAATGTGCAAGGCATGATTAGTAAGTTTGCAGATGACACTAAAATAGGCAGTATTGTGGACAGTGAAGAAGATTTATCAGAAGTTGCAGCAGGATTTTGATCAGCTGGGGAAGTGGGCTGAGAAATGGCAAATGGAATTTAATATAGATAAGTATAAGGTCAAATCTAGACAGGAACTTTGTGGTGAATGGTAGAGCCTTAAGGAGTGTAGTGGATCAGAACAACATTGGAGTTATTGTACGCAGTTCTCTGAAAGTGGAGTCACAGGTAGACAGGAGAGTGAAGAAGGCTTTTAGTGTACTGGCCTTCATCAGTTAGGGCATTGAGTATAGAAATTGGAAAGTTATGTTACAGTTGTAGAGAACATTGAGGCCGCACTTGGAGTATTGTGTTCAGTTTTGGTCAGCTTGGTATAGGAAGGATGTTATTAACTGAATTAAAAATCTCACAACACCAGGTTACAGTCCAACAGGTTTATTTGGAAGTACTAGCATTCTGCTGCTGCTGCTGCTTCATCAGGTAGCTGTGGAGCAGGATCATTATACACAGAATTTATCGTAAAAGATTTGTTCAATGCAGGGCAACGCCCGTTTCCACAGAATTATTTTCCGTGGTTTCAGTTACCCGTGGATCACCATGACCCGAACACAGTATAGGGAACCAGGGACCAGGAGGCTGTTGGGAAGGTATGTTTCCCATTTAAATGAATGGGTTTGCTCCTATCTGTGGAATCAGGCTTCCGCGGTAGGTCCTGGAACTTACCCCCCCGCGGCTACAGCGGGGCTACTGTATATCGTTTCAGTTGCATGATACCGAGATCTTTGGCTATAAATTCTGTCTCTTATGATCCTGCTCCACAGCTTTCTGACGAAGGAGCAGTGCTCTGAAAGCCAGTACTTCTAAGTAAACCTGTTGAACTATAACCTGGTGTTGTGTGATTTTTAACTTTGTCCAGGTAAAAACAATGACTGCAGATTCTGGAAGCCAGAGTCTAGATTAGAGTGGTACTGCTCCTCGGATGCTGCCTTAACTTTGTCCACCCCCGTCCAACACTAGCACTTCCACACCATCGTTACTAAACTGGAAAAAGTACAGAAGAAATTTACAAGGATGTTGCCAGGCCTTAATGACCTGAGTTATAGGGAGAGGTTGGACACATTAGGACTCTTTTCTTCAGATCATAAGGGACTAAGGAGGGACCTTATAGAAGTGTATACGATCATGTGAGACATGGATAGGGTGAATGCACTCAGTCTCTTTCCCAGGGTTGAGGAATCAAGGACTGGAGGGCATCAGTTTAAGGTTAGAAGGGAAAGAATAAAAGGCAACCTGAGGGTAAACGTGTGGAATGAGCTGCCAGTGGAAGTGGTTGAGGTGGGTACATTGAAAATATTTAAAAGGCAGTTGGACAAATGCACGGAAAGTTTTAGAAGAATATGGGCCAAGTGCAGGGGAATGGGGTTAGCGTTGATGGACGTTTTTGTCAGCATGGATCAGTTTTGACCAAAGGGCCTGTCTCTGTGCTGTAGGACTCTGACAGTTGAATAGAATATGCAGTTTGTAATAGATGTGCTGTTTGTATAGTTAGACTGTTGACTGTCTTGACCATCTCAATGATTTATTATTGTTCTATATTTTATAATTGGAAGATCACTTAAAGATACTTCCCACTGGGCCATTGCCAAATTGGTCTAGTGAGGGGTAATATTAATGATGTACCTATTCTTCAACTTTTGCACAGTCATTTCTTTGGAAAAATGGTATAATTGGAAATGTAATACTTTTATGACCTGTTCTACAGTAAGAGTTGCAAAGTCTTTTGGCTGACTAGTTTGTATTCTTTATTTTCATTACTATGGCTGTGCAAAATCTGTGGGAAAGCTCAATTTTACTTTTGGCATAGCTTCTGGCTTATTACCATTTGGATCACTTCATTCTGCCTTTAGCCCAGTCTCCAAGTGTCCGTTCGGCCATTAAAGTTTTGATTTTGCATGTTTGCCTGGTGTATGTCAAGGCCTGATAGGAAAGTTTTGTCTGACTGACTGACCGACCGACCGACCACCCACAGTAGTTCCCCTGTACCTGAGGGGGATACATTCCAGGACCTACCGTGGAAGCCCAAAACAGTGGATAGGAGCGAACCCATTGATTTTAATGGAAAACGTACCTTCCTAGCAGCCTTCTGGAACGTTCCGGAACGTTCCCTTTTATATGGGCCATGGTAAATCGCAGGTAAGTGAAACCACGGAAAATGATTCTGCAGATACAAGGGTTGCCTCGTATTGTGAATTGAGATGGACATTGAGTTGTGGTCACTAACAACAAGTGAAACAGGCCTATATTGTGCTCTTATTCTATACAGTTTGTGTTCTCTTTCCATACTTTCCAACTACTAATTGCAGTGAAGAGGCAGTTCTCACTAGCTTCTCATTCTTTTCTATGTCTGGCGTGAATGAATTGTCCTGTGTCTTGCTAAATGAGTGGAAGGTCTGGGTGTTAAATAGAGGTGATGCATAGGCTCAATGGAATGTTTTATTTATAGGCTGCCTTTATTTACTATAGCACCAACAGGAGAATGAGATGTGCTGTGGAATAGTGGAAAAATTCTACTCCATAGGGAAGTGCAAAAAGTGCCAAACATTTCCGACTGAACAAGTCAGAGCAGTACAATCAAGCATTGTCATACTGATAGATCTTGGAGCTCCATAACAAAGCAAAGCCATGGCCTTGTCTGTCATTCAGTATGGTCATGGCTGATCTATCTTTTTCCCCCATCTCAACCCGATATATTCATTCTTCATGTACCAAATTTGTCTTCAATAGCTGACCATCTACAGTCCTCTGTGCTGAACAATTACAAAGGTGTATTTTGGTGAAGAATTGTTTCTTCATCTCAGACCCAAATGAGCAACCATCTTTTTAATTCTGAGGCTATGATCACTTAAGTTTGGACACTCCAGCCTAGGGAAATGGTTTCTCTTCATCTATCCTTTCATACCTTCCCCCAAGAAAATGCATATTTAATAGTTACAAGGGAGTGGAGTTTATAGTTGGGATTGAGAACAATGGCATCAGTTTTCCCCGTGTTTAATTAGGGAAAGCCTTTTTGCTATCAGTTTTGGATTTCAGATAAAATAGCCTAATTATTCAACCAAAGAGATGGCGGTGAGGTATTATTGAAAAATTCCCAAGTTTTTGGATGGTACCACCATTGGTCTGCATGTGGAAACCTTTTTTTTGGGGTCACTAGAAGTAACTGTATAGGATTAAAAAGAAGCCATTACAGGCAATTCTTTATTACAATAAGATTAATAAGAATGAAACCAAGTGAGAAAAGTTCCTAGCTGGATAATACTGAAGAGGTGTTGGGAGAGGATGGTGCGATCAGCTGTCAGAGGGTACAGACAGAATGAGGAAGAGGAGTTTACCTTTTGTCAAAGTCACAAATTACATTCTAGTAGCCTGTCAGAACTTCAAGACAGTGAGGGGCAGATGTGCGTGTAGTAACAATCACCTAAGGTGTTGTGGAAGCTGGAAAAAATGGACTCTGAAGTAGATGACTGAGGAGATTGTGGAGTCATTGGTGGCAATCTTATAGGAATCACTGAAGTCGGGAAGTGTCCCACAGGACTGGAATATGGCTAATATAACACCCCTTATTTTAAGGAAGGAGAAAGGCTGAAGACAGGAAATTATAGGGTCCAGAGAAGGTTTGTGAGAAGGATTCTGAGGCTGAAAGACTTGTCATGTGTGGAACAGCTGAGGACACTGGGGAGATCTGATTTGAAATTTGCAGAATACGGAGAGGCCTGAATATAGTGGACGTAGTGAAGATGTTTCCACTAGTGGGAAAGACTAAGACCAGAGGGTACAGCCTCTGAGTGAAGGGACAATACTTTAGGACAGAGATGAAGAATTTCTTCAGCTGGAGGATGCTGCATCTGTGGAACACGTTACTGCAGATGCCAGAGTTATGGGAGAAGGCAAAAGAATGGGATTGGGAAATATATTAGCCGTGATTGAATGGTGGGCAGACTCAATTGACCGATGCCGAATTCTGCTCTTCTGTCTAATGGTCTTATCTGACCTAACGGCTCTTTCGATGTTGCGATAGAGGCATAAACCCAGATTGGAGGGATTGAAACTTGGAGTTCAGAAAAAGCTGGACATGCAAGCTAGTTGTTCTGTACCTGTTTTGTATGACAAAAATGTAATATAAACCCTTTTATCTGGGAAGATGACTTAAAGGCCTTTTCCTGTTGTCTAGGAAGGGACTTGTATTGGTAGTACAGGACTTAAGTATTGCTGAAAAGAGGAGTGTTTTGCCTTAAATGCACAAATTCCAAATTTCAAACAATTGCAACCATTTATGCAGGAAGTGAAAATGGTGCTTATTGGTTGGTGAGTCCATTCTGAGCAAGGTGGAAGTGTTACTTTCCACTATTGGATGCTGCCAGCAATTGAAAAAGACATTGAGCAATGTAAGTGAATTTCAGTATAATGCCTGGTATGTTACAACAAGTTGCTAATTAAATCAGTTTTCATGTTCTCCCAGATGGAATTAAGAGTACAGACTATCCCAACTTGGGAGTATCATGCATTGGTAATGACAACTGCAGAAGTAATCCAGAAGAAAAGTTGATGTTTTGGTTTGGGACCCTTCTTCAGGACTAGGGAGGGGGAAGGAAGCTGAGAAATAAATGTGGGTAGGGGGGGAGCTGGAGGAAGGGTCAGTGGGATGGTGATAGGTGGATGCAGGTAGGGGGTTATGATGATTAGTAAGTGGGAAGGGTGGAGTGGATAGGTGCGAAGGAAGATGGACAAGTTGGGTCCAGTCAAGAAGGCAGAAAGGGGAGGGAAGACTGGACATGGGATGAGGTTGGGTGTGGGGAGATTTTTGAGGCCGGTGAACTCTGTTAAGGTCATTGGGCTGTAAGATCCCAAAGTGAAATTTGAGGGTCTTGTTCCTCCAGTTTGCATGTGGCTTGGTGGCTCAGGATGGACATGTTGCCAAGGGAGTGGGAGGAGGAGTTGAAGCGACTGGTAACTGGAAGGTGGTGTTTATTGGAGTATGCAGAGTGCAGATGCCATGCGACCGGTCCCAAGTCTGCGCTTGGTCTCCTCTACATAGGAGAGACATTGTCAGGAGCAATGGGTGATTACTTTTACTTAGATTACTTAGTGTGGAAACAGCCCTTCGGCCCAACAAGTCCACACCGACCCGCCGAAGCGCAACCCACCCAGACCCATCCCCCTACATTTACCCCTTCACCTAACCTGCACATTTTTGGACTGTGGGAGGAAACCGGAGCACCCAAAGGAAACCCACGCAGACACGGGGAGAATGTGCAAACTCCACACAGTCAGTCGCCTGAGGCGGGAATTAAACCCGGGTCTCTGGCGCTGTGAGGCAGCGGTGATAACCACCGTGCCGCCCACTGGGTGCATCCATTGCTCATGACGTCGTCTCTCCAGTGTAGAGTAGGTTGGAAGAGGGGGGGCAGGTGAATCTTTGCCGGATTTGGATTGACTGGGGCTTTGAACAGAAGTGAGAGGAGAGTTTAGGGGCAGGTGTTGCGCTTCCTGCAGTTGCAGCAACAGGTTCTGGGTGTAGAGGAGGAGTTGGAGGGGTATGGGGACCTGACAAGGGAGTTTAGGAGTAAACAGTCACTACAGAAAGCAGATAGTGGTCTCTGTTTGGTGATGGAGTCTGACTGTAGGTGGCAAAAATAGTGGCGGATGATACATTGAATTTAGAGGTTAGTGGCATGGTATGTGAGGACCAGCAGGATTTTATCCTTTTTATTATGGTCGGGGGAAGGGTATTTGAGGATAGAGGTACAGGAAATGAAAGAAATGCAGCTGAGGCCATTATTAATTACAGGAGAGGGGAAATCGCTGTATTTGAAGTAGGGGTACATCTGGGTGTCTGGAGTGGAACCCCTCCTCTACGGAGCAGATCTGGTGGAGCCGGTGGAATTGGGACCACGGGGTCATGTTTTTGCAGGAGAGTGGGTGAGGGGAGGTGTAGTCGAGGTAGCTCTGGGAGTCGGTGGGTTTGAAATGGATGTTGTTAAGGGGAGGGAGGTGTCAGAGATGGTCCAGGTGCATTTCGGGTTGGGGTGGGTGGCGTAGTTGAAATTGTTGAATGGTATGAGTTCTTCATGGGAGCATGACTGCCATTGCATTGATCAGTATAGCGGAGGAAAAGGTGAGGGGTGGTGCTGATGTTGCTGTGGAAGAGGGACTGTTTCACATAGCCTACAAAGAGCCAGGTGTTAATGTGGGTGGAAATGGGAGGAGTCAAAGGAGAAATTATTGAGTGAGGACCAGTTCAGCCAAGTGAGTGAGAATGTCAGTGGAGGGTAACGGATTGGCCCTACGGGAGAAGGAGAAACTGAGGACATTTAAACACTCATGAGAGATAAGTGTAGAGAGACTGAGTGCCCATCATGAAGGTAGGGTGTTGAGGGCCGGGGAATTGAAAAGTCTTGGAGAAGGTGGAGGGCATGCATGATTACCCGAATGTAAGTGGGGATTTCCTGGACCCAAGGGCAGAGGACGGGAGTTGAGATAAGCGGAGCTGAGTTTAGCGGGGCAGGAGCAGAAGGAGACAATGGGTCCACTGGGGTAATTGGGTTTATGGATTTTGAGTAGGAGATAATTCCTCAATCCTACACCACCCATTAATAGTTTGGTAATGAGGTGGGGTCATGATCAAGGGGATGGTAGGAGGACACGTCAGATTTGCTATCTGGCAGTAGTGATACAGAGGTCAGTAAGCCATACTACCACCATGCCTCCCTTTGTCAGTGAGTTTGATAGTTAAGTTGGGATTGGAGCAGAGGGCTGTGCATCCCCATGGGGAGAGGTTGGAGTTGGTCAGAGGGATGGAGAGATTCAAGCGATTGGTGTCACAACAGCAGTTGGTGAAGAAGAAATCGAGGGAGGATAGGAGGCCAGGGCGGTGGTGTCCAGGAAGGATGGCCTTTATTGGAGGTGGAAAAAGGGTCGACAGAGGATGAGTGGGATTCATGTTTGAAGAAGGAGGAATGTAGGTGGAGGCAGCGGATAAAGAGTTTGACATTGTGGCTTGTGTGAAATTCGTTGACGTGGCGCAGGGGAATGAATGTGAGACCTTTTTGAGGACTGACCATTTGTCCTCAGTAATGGGGATGTCTGGCAGGGGGTTGGGGGATGATGTATATCTATCAGGGACTGAGTGTTAAGCTGGAGAATGGGGGTGGAGACTACTTCTGGAGTAGCTATGTGTTGAGAAAGGGTCAAGTGGACATCAACGGTCATCACATGATCAGCGGCATCAGTGGAAATGATGTCATCACTGGTGTCCATGCAAGCAACTGGAGCAACTGCGTTGTTAATGGCCCAGGTGGATTCAGGAGGTGGTCGGGGATACGGTTAGTATCCCCAGAGTGGTTGAAGAGGTCTATCTGGAGGTGAGGCGAGTAGGAGAGAGTTTGGCGTACTTACAATCTTTGATGTTCAATAGGGCGGAGGAAAAAAAAGTTTGTTGAGGGTGTGGATCCTTCTAAGAATGAGGTACAGTAAAAGTTGAACAGACAAGTTTCTGGTATTGAGACTGGTTTTAATGCAACGACGGGTACGTCGACGTCCAAGAGATCAATTGTGTTAGGGGATTCTGTCGTCTGAGGTTACAGACAGACGTTACTGTGGCCAGCAGAGAAAAAGCAGAATGATGTGTTGTTTCCCTGGTGCCAGGATCAAGGATGCCTCAGAGAGGGTGCAGAATGTTCTCATGGGGGAGAGGGGCCAGCAGGAGGTCATTGTCCACATTGGAACCAACGACATTGGAAGGGAAAAGGTTGAGACTCTGAAGGGAGATTACAGGGAGTTAGGCAGAAATTTAAAAAGGAGGTCCTCAAGGGTAGTAATATCTGGATTACTCCCAGTGCTATGAGCTAGAGAGGGCAGGAATAGGAGGATAGAGCAGATGAATGCATGGCTGAGGAGCTGGTTTATGGGAGAAGGATTCACATTTTTGGATCATTGGAATCTCTTTTGGGGTAGAAGAGACCTGTACAAGAAGAATGGATTGCACCGAAATTGGAAGGGGACTAATACACTGGCAGGGAAATTTGCTAGAACTGCTTGGGAGGATTTAAACTAGTAAAGTGGGGGGGGGTGGGACCTAGGGAGATAGTGAGGAAAGAGATCGATCTGAGACGGGTACAGCTGAGAACAGAAGTGAGTCAAACAGGCAGGGACAAGGTAGGACTAATAAATTGAACTGCATTTATTTCAATGGAAGGGGCCTAACGGGGAAGGCAGATGAACTCAGGGCATGGTTAGGAACATGGGACTGGGATATCATAGCAAATACAGAAACATTGCTCAGGGATGGGCAGGACTGGCAGCTTAATGTTCCAGGATACAAATGCTACAGGACGGATAGAAAGGGAGGCAAGAGAGAAGGGGGAATGGCATTTTTGATAAGTGATAGCATTACAGCTGTGCTGAGGGAAGATATTCCCAGAAATACATCCAGGGAAGATATTTGGGTGGAACTGAGAAATAAGAAAAGGATGATCACCTTATTGGGATTGTATTATAGACCCCCTAATAGTCAGAGGGAAATTGAGAAACAAACTTGTAAGGAGATCTCGGCTATCTATAAGGATAATAGGGTAGTTATGGTAGGGGATTTTAACTTTCCAAACATCGACTAGGGCTGCCATAGTGTTAAAGGTTTAGATGGAGAGGAATTTCTTAAGTTTGTACAAGACAACTTTCTGATTCAGTATGTGGATGTACCTACGAGAGAAGGTGCAAAACTTGACCTACTCTTGGGAAATAAGGCAGGGCAGGTAACTGAGGTGTCAGTGGGGGAGCATCTTTGGGGCCAGTGACCATAATTCTATTTATTTTAAAATAGTGATGGAAAAGGATAGACCAGATCTAAAAGTTGAAGTTCTAAAGTGGAGAAAGGCCAATTTTGACGGTATTAGGCAAGAACTTTTGACAGCTGGTTGGAGGCAGATGTTCGCAGATAAATGGACGGCTGGAAAATGGGAAGCCTTCAGAAATGAGAACAAGAATCCAGAGAAAGTATATTCCTGTCAGGGTGAAAGGGAAGGCTGGTAGGTTTGGGAATGCTGGATGACTAAAGAAATTGAGGGTTTGGTTAAGAAAAAGAAGGAAGCATATATCAGGTATAGTCAGGATAGATCGAGTGAATCCTTAGAGTATAAAGAAAGTAGGAGGGAAACCAGGAGGGCAAAACGGGGACATGA
>NC_057719.1:89736958-89770133 GCF_004010195.1 Chiloscyllium plagiosum | reverse complement strand
CCTACTCACTAGACAGTGCCATTTGGCCTGGAACTGAAAACACACACACACACACACACACACACTCTCTATGGCAGTAAGCACCATTTAGACACGGTAACAGAACACTCCTGCCACCTTAAATATAACACTGCAGAATTTATTGTAAATAGAGAAGACGTGAAAGTGTAGGAAAGAAAATTGATGGGGTGGTAAAATAGGAGGAAAGCCTTAGTCTACAGGAGGCTGTAGATTGAATTCCACTTACTTCTGATCAGTCTATCAGGTAGGTGAGGCACTTGGGAGAGATAAACAAGCCAAGGGAATACATAAACAGTAGAGGCCTGGGAAGCACCAAGGATCAGACAGACCTTGATATGCATATGTACAAGTCCCTTAAGGTATCAGGACAGGTGGATAAAATGGCTAAAACATTATATGGGATTCTTGACTTTATTAGCCAGGTCTTGGAGTTTAAACAGCAGGGAGATGATGCCAGAACTGCATAAAATTGTGGTTGGGCCTCGTCTATTGTGTGCAGTTCTGGAATCCACATAATAGAAGGGATATGATTGAACTGGGGAGGGTGCAAAAGTAGACTTACCAGGATGTTGCCTAGTTTGGAGAGTTTCAGTTATGAAGAGAGATTGGATAGACTGTGGTTGTTTTACTTAGACAAGACTGAAGGACTGATTGAGATATATAAAATTATGAGGGGCATACATAGGGTAGACAGGAAGGAACTTTTCACATTAATGGAGGGATTAATGACCAGGGGGCACAAGGTTTACAGGAGATGGGAGGTGGTGGGAATTTGGAAGTCACTGCCTCTCAGAATGGTAGAGGCAAAAACTTTCATAACATTTAAGAATATCAGGAGCAATCCATCCCTCATCTATACAGCATCACAATATACACTTTCCAATTTACTTGACAGACAATACTGAAAATTAAACATATTTAAAAATACAAATAAATGGATCAATATTGTGAACAATTTATATTGAAAGTATATTTGTTTGCACTTTACCCCTGACAGAAAAGAGGATATTGTAAATGGTTGCAGTTTGTGGAACATTTGAGGAGTAATGTTCCAACAGCCTTGGTATGAAGCAGCCCCCGTTGCTTTGCTGTTTGAAATAAAATATATTTGTCAGACACGGAGACAGCAAGAGAATGAAAAACTGAAAATTGTCAAATCTTGAAATGAGAAGGTGAACAAAAACAAAAAAATAAAATCAACAAGACTGGATGTATACAGACACATAAAATGACTTAGCCATTCATAGGCTTTCAAGTAGGGGAAATTGGGTGATATGGAGGCAGTGTCAGAGAAGATGAAATTTAGGTAGATCAGCGATTATCATAGCGCACCTCAAAAAGGACAAAATGGCTCACTTCTGCTCTGAAATTCTTGCAAAATATTGCTACTAATACAGGAAATGGAAAGATCAAATCTCACCTCCATGTTGATTGGATAAAGCTAAAGTAGGAGGAGTAACAATTTGGGCTTTAGTTGCAGGTTGGCCCACTTAAATAGATGTTGAAACTTTATTGCTGGAACAGCACAGCAGGTCAGGCAGCATCCAGGGAACAGGAGATTCGACGTTTCGGGCACAGGCCCTTCTTCAGGCCTGTGCCCGAAACGTCGAATCTCCTGTTCCCTGGATACTGCCTGACCTGCTGTGCTGTTCCAGCAATAAAGTTTCAACTTTGATCTCCAGCATCTGCAGACCTCACTTTCTCCACTTAAATAGATTGCACAGAAAGATAAGTGGAGCCTACTTTATTTCTGCAAGTTTTCATTTGGATTGTTACCAGAAAATAATTGCAATTTTCATTTCTTTGAAGGATTAAGTCAGTCAGCTCTTGCTGGGGAGCTATCCATATCTTTAAAGGGGCACTCTACAATGTTTTAGAGTCAGAGAATCCCTACAATGTGGAAACAGGCCATTTGGCCCAACAAGTCCACATCGACCTTCTGAACAATATCCCACCCAGACCCATTCCCCTACCCTATCACTCTACATTTCCCCTGACTAAAGCATCATGCTTACACATCCCTGAACACTGGGCAATTTAGAATGGCCAATTCATCTAATCTGCACATCTCTAGATTGTGGGAGGAAGCTGGAGCACCCAGAAGAAACCCACATAGACATGGGGAGAATGTCTGTGTGGAGCTTTCAAAGTCACCTGAGGCTGGAATCGAATCTGGGCCCCTGGCACTGTGAGGCAGCAGTACTAACCACTGAGCCACCAAGGCGAGTGTCAGCAGTTGGCTCATTGTTCAGAGACCAATTCTTTTTCACCCACCAGCCACTCTCCAGCAGCATTGTTAAAATTGTGGTCAAAAGCATGAGTCCAGGAAAGGTGACTCTTCCACTCCTAATAATTTCAGTGTACTCTGTTAGTCAGTAAAGTGTTTCTGCTGCACTGCACAAAACACAAATAACTAATTCTATGAACCACTCACACCATGTTGACAATATCCAGAAGACTGGGGAAATCTTAAAGAGAGTGTTAACAATGCCTTAATTATCAGAGGACCATACGCACATTTTCATATCAAAAATGTAGAACATAACAGCTAAGTACAGGCCCTTCAGCCCTCGATGCTGCGCTGACATGTGGAACCAACCTGAAGCCCATCTAACCTACACTATTCCATTTTCATCCATTTGTTGATCCAATCACCATTTAAATGCCCTCAAACTTGGCAAGTCTACAATTGTTGCAGGCAAGGCATTCTATATCCCTACTACTGAGTAAAGAAACTTCCTCTGACATCTATCACCCCTCAATTTAAAGCTATGTCTCCTCATGCTAACCATCACCATCCAAGGAAAAGCCATCACCAGAGGAAACGTATACCAAAACTACAGATCTATCTTACAGATCACACACAATTTTAACTGTATTTCGTTAAAAAATGTATTAGGTTTACAAACAGCAGGTACAGACTATGTGAAGTGTTTAACACATGGTCACTAATTTAATATTTTGTGTTTGCTTGTTACAATTGTTAGCTATCAGCTTGTTCAGCATGAAGTCTTCAACCAACCATCCCGTGCACTTTCTCGTGTAAGCTGAATGACAGAAAGATGCAAAAATTATAAGGCAGACTATTTAAAAATTGCAAACTTCAGAAATCATAATCCATATGTACCCCTCCAGTTCATTCCAAGGCAACAATCTACTCTTCAGCCTAAAACATTCCCCAAAACCAAGACCATCCTTTATGCAGCTCATTAAATTCTAATTGCTTATTCACCAACCCATGCAGTCCAAGTTTGAAGAATACAAATGAGTATAAAAGGCTACTGGATGTTATTAAATCAATCGACTTTAAAAATCTCTGGTACACTGTGCTGGCATCCTTCCTGACTTGTGCACTTCTCACTGCAGACACCATTGGAGCCATGAAGCCCATTTTTGCCAAAGTTCATTGACCATATCAATACTACCTTCTTGAAATAAAAACTCATTTCAGATTTGACATCTGTCCCAAGTATAGGATTTAATGGCTGCCCTCCCAAAATTGAAAGTCATGTCACATTGCAGGGTGATATAATCAACATGCTCAACAACTCAGCACTGGAATTATTATCACTTGTTGCTGATGTAAGTGAAAACTGCTTCCACCATTGAACACTCTTAGCAATGAGCCCAGGTAAAGTTGGAGATCTCTACCACATTAAAAAAAAGACCCGTTGGCGCATTTTTTTGACCAGTGCGGAGGCAACCGTTTAATTATTCAAATCCCATTTCTAGCAGTTGGCCCGTTACTTTGTAATACCTTGGCATTGCAAGTGCCCATCTAAATACTTGAGAATTTCTGCTTGTATCACCCTTTCAAGAAGTTACAGCAAAATTTCTATTCTGACATGCCCTCAGCTTTCAAAGATTTTTTTTATTGCCATGCTGAAAATCATTTCTCTTTTATTTTCCATCTCTATTGTCTCTTTCATGTTGGACCGGAGAGCAACTGGAACCTTCACTGGCAAATTTAGAGCAGGCTTTACACTGAGTATTGCCATCTTTGAGACAATCAGAAGACATCCAATATCTGTCAAGAAAAGACAGCTATGTAATGTTTTTTCAGCCAGCCTCAGCTGTGAAACACTCCAGTTTTGGGTTTACCAATCCAAGCTTTAGACTTAGTTGAGCTAAGTGGATTTTAAATTTTCTGTCACTCATGTCCACCACCTGGTACTGCAGATCTATGTGGTCCATGTGCAGTAGGCTTTTAACTTGACCTGCCCTCGTGTTGAGTATTGTTCCATCATACAGCCTCAACTTTGCCTTCAAGGACTTCATTTTGGGGAATCATAGCAGCCATTTTAAATAGATCTGCAAGACCATGATGCTGCCTGAAGCACTCGAGTGTAACACTTCAGATTTACAAATGCTTTTTCTGCAGTCATCATTCTTGTTGCCACAGACCATTTAATCTTGAAACCAGATGGTGTCAACTTGTTTCATGGCGCAGAGCAATTTGTCAGAATCACATTCCATTAACTCTTCAGCGGGCATCATTATGGACTTTGCTTAATTTCTTTCCAGTAAGACTGGAGTGCAAAGTCATTCAGCTCCTTAAAGTGGAGAAACCAGTATTCTACTGCATGTGTTTCTTCTCATGTTTGGACTTTGTGTATTCTAGACTCAGATGTACAGCATGGAAACAGACCCTTCAGACCAACTTGTCCATGCCGACCAGATATCCTAACCCAATCTAGTCCCACCTGCCAGCACCTGGCCCATGTCCCTCCAAACCCTTCCTATTCATATACCCATCCAAATACCTTTTAAAATGCTGAAATTGTACTAGCCTTCACCACTTCCTCTGACAGCTCATTCCTTTCACATATCACCCCGTGTGAAAACATTGCCCCCGTAGGTCTCTTTTATATCTTTCCCCTCTCACCCTAAACCTATGCCTTCTACATCTGGACCACCACAACACAAGGAAGAGACTTTGTCTATTTATCCATGCTCCTCATGATTTTGTAAACCTCTATAAAGTCACCCCTCAGCCTCTGACGCTGCAGGGAAAACAGCCCCAGCCTATTCAACCACTCCCTATAGCTCAAATCCTCCAACCCTGGCAACATCCTTGTCAATCTTTTCTGAATCCTTTCAAGTTTCACAACATCTTTCCGATCGGAAGGAGACCAGAATTGCACACAATATTCCAAAAGTGGCCTAACCAATGACCTCCCAGCTCCTGTGCTCAATATTCTGACCAATAAAAGGAAAGCATACCAAAAACCATCTTCACTATCCCATCTACCTGCAACTCTACTTGCAAGGAGCTATGAACCTGCACTCCAAGGTCTCTTTGTTCAGCAACACTCCCTAGGACCTTGCCATTAAGTGTATAAGACCTGCTAAGATTTGCTTTCCCAAAATGCAGCACCTCGCATTTATTAAACTCCATCTGCCAATCCTCAGCCCATTGGCCCATCTGATCAAGATCCCTTTGTAATCTGAGGTAACCTTCTTCGCTATCCACTGCACCTCCAATTTTAGTGTCATCTGCAAACTTACTAACTGTACCTCTTATGCTCACATTCAAATCAAAGTAAAGTAGTGGACCCAGCACCAATCCTTGTGGCACTCCACTGGTCACAGGCTTCCAGTGTGAAAAACAACCCTCCACCACCACCCTCTGGCTTCTACCTTTGAGCCTGTTCTGTATCCAAATGGCTAGTTCTCCCTGTATTCCATGAGATCTAACCTTGCTAATCAGTCTCCCATGGGGAACCTTGTCAGACGCCTTACTGAAGTACATATAGATCACATCTAATCGCTCTGCCCTCATCAGGCCTCTTATTTCTTCAAAAAACTCAATCAAGTTTGTGAGACATGATTTCCCATGCACAAAGCCATGCAGACCATTCCTAATCAGTCCTTGCCTTTCCAAATACATGTACATCCTGTCCCTCAGGATTCCCTCCAACAACCTGCCCACCACCGACATCAGGCTCACTGGTCTATAGTTCCCTGGCTTGTCCTTACCACCTTTATCAAACAGTGGCACCACGTTTGCCAACCTCCAATCTTCCGATACCTCATCTGCGACTATCGATGATACAAATATTTCAGCAAGAGGCAGGGCAATCACTTACCTAGCTTCCCAGAGTTCTAGGGTACGCCTGATCATATCCTGGGGATTTATCCACCTTTATGCATTTCAAGACATCCAACACTTCCGCCTCTGTAATCTGGACATTTTTCAAGATGTCTATTATCTATTTCCCTACATTCTATATCCTCCATGTCCTTTTCCACAATAGGTACTGATGCAAAATACTCACTTAGTATCTCTCCATCTCCTGCAGCTCCACACAAAGACTGCCTTGCTGATCTTTTGAAGGTCCCTATTCTCTCCCTAGTTACCCTTTTACCCTTAATGCATTTGTAAAGATGCTTTGGAGTCTCCTTAGCCCTATTTGCCAAAGCTATCTCATGTCCCCTTGCTGCCCTCCTGATTTCCCTCTTAAGTATACTCCTACTGCCTTTATACTCTAAGGATTCACTTGATCTATCCTGTCTATACCTGACAATTTGGTTCCTCTTTTTTTTAAACCAAACCCTCAAATTTCTTTAGTCATCCAGCATTCCTTTCACTTACCAGCTTTTCCCTTCACCTGGTCTTCAGCCTTCTGCTGGCTCTTTTGGAAATATTTCTTCCCCTCCCCCACACCAAAATATTCAATGCCGGACTGTCTTTCAGCAAAGAAGATTTATCTGTTCGCTCGTTACTAATCTAGTTCATAGTTGACAATAACAGCGGTAAGAAATCAGAAAAAATTGCCAAGGCAGAGTGAGAATAATGCAGACAGATGGAGTCCAAAGGACTCTTGGCCATGAGAAGTGAATGCAGAGAAAGATCCTTCTTAATTATTTATCACCGTATTAGGTAGGGGACATGGTAGCATGGTGATTACTGCATGGAACAAGAGATCCTGAGACATGATACAGCACCTCTACTTCATAGAACAGAGAACATTACATAGAACATTCCAGTGCAATACAGGCCCTTCGGCCCTCGATGTTGTGCTGACCCATGGAACCAATCTGAAGCCCATCTAAGCTACACTATTCCATTTTCATCCATTTGTTTATCCAATGACCATTTACATGCCCTTAACGTTGGCAAGTTTACTACTGTTGCAACTACTCACTGAGTAAAGAAACTACCTCTGACATCTGTCCTATATCTATCACCCCTCAATTTAATCCCCTTGTGCTAGCCATCACCATCCAAGGAAACAGGCTCTCAATGTCCACCCCATCTAATCCCCTGACTATTTTTGATTCGGAGATGCCGGTGTTGGACTGGGGTATACAAAGTTAAAAATCACACAACACCAGGTTATAGTCCAACAGGTTTAATTGGAAGCACACTAACTTTCGGAGCGACGCTCCTTCATCAGGTGATTGTGGAGGGCTCGATCATAACAGAATTTATAGCAAAAATTTGCAGTGTGATGTAACTGAAATTATACATTGAAGAATTGATTGTCTGTTAAGCCTTTCATCTGTTATAGTGTGCTTCCAATTAAACCTGTTGGACTATAACCTGGTGTTGTGTGATTTTTAACCCTGACTATTTTATATGTCTCAATTAAGTCACCTCTCAACCTTCTTATAACCTTTTCCAACACTTTACCCACAGCCCCACTGGTCACTGGTCTATAATTACCAGGGTGGTCTCTATGCCTCTTCTTGAACAAGGGCACAACATTTGCTATTCTCCAGTCTTCTGGCACTATTCCTGTAAACAGTGAGGACAAAGTTTAAAGCCAAAGGCTCTGCATTCTCCTCCTTGGCTTCCCAGAGAATCAGAGGATAAATCCCAACCAGCCCAGGGGACTTATCTATTTTCACACTTTCCAGAATTGCTAACACCTCGCGCTTGTGAATCTCAATCTCATCTAATCTAGTAGCCTGTATCTCTATTGTCCTTGACAAAATGTGAATACTGATGAAAAATATTCATTTAACGCTTCCATCACCTACTTAGACTGCACTCACAGCTTCCTTGATTGGGCTATAATCTTACTCTAGTCATTCTTTTATCATGATCCAACTGATCAAGGTAGAGTTCACATTTACCTTCACAACAGGGAACTTAGAGCTAACTGAACAAGTATTGTATAAATAGCCAGAAACACTATCAGGAAACCATGGATGACAGTCTTCATTCCCTATTCGGTTTAGTCCAGCACTATGGGGCAACTTTCAACTGCTTTCTGAAGTAGCTTGATGAATCATTCAGCAACCAGAAAAAAAAATCAAACCACACTTCATTGGTCAAAACATCAGTCTTACCTAGACAAACACAAACAGACTTTCCTGACTTCAGGCGGAATAAGTCTCACGGCTATACCCAGAACACTTTCCAGTCCTTTGTGTCAAACACGGGAGATGCTGGAATTCTAGTGAATGACAACATAGTTCAAACACATTTGGTTTAACTCTGTAGATGAGTATTTTACATCTTTTATTTTGATTACTGCTAAGATCAGAGGGGCTCCCTTCTTTGTTTGACCATTCGAGGCTTTTCTTTGGCCAATTCAGAATGTCTAACAGCTTACATGTGATGACTACAAAAAAAGGGACACATTCAGTCCAAAAGTCACATTGCACTTTAAACGACTTAGGTTAGACCAGATTTAGAGTATTGCGTTAAATTCTGGTTGCCACATTACAAGAAGAATGTGGAGGCTTTGGAGAGGGTCTGAAAAGGTTTACTAGATGCTGCCTGAATAAGAGGGTATGAGCTGTATGGAGAGGCTAGAGAAACTTGGGCTGTTTTCTTTGGAGGGGCAGAGGCCAAGGGGGGACTTGATAGAGCTGAAAATGTGTTGCTGGAAAAGCGCAGCAGGTCAGGCAGCATCCAGGGAACAGGAGAATCGACGTTTCGGGCATAAGCCCTTCTTTGGGGCTTATGCCCGAAACGTCGATTCTCCTGTTCCCTGGATGCTGCCTGACCTGCTGCGCAACACATTTTCAGCTCTGATCTCCAGCATCTGCAGACCCCACTTTCTCCGGGGACTTGATAGAAGTTGATAAAATTATGAGATGTATTGATAGGGTTGACAGTCAGAATCTTTTCCCCCCAGAGTTAAAATGTCTAAAACTAGAGGGCATGCATTTAAGGTGAGAGGAAGAAAGTTAAAAGAAGATGCTATAGGCAATTTTTTTTTAAACACACTGAAAGTGATAGGACTCTGAAACATGCTGCCAGGGGTAATGATAGAGGCAGGTACAATAGAATCATTTAAGATACTTTTAGATAATCACAAATATGCAAGGAATATGGACCGGGGCAGACAGAAGAGATCAGTTTAATTCTACATTACGTTTGACACAACGTCATGGGCCGAAGGGCACATTCCTGTGCTGAATTGTTGTGTTCTATATTTGAGTTTTAACAAAAAGGAAGAAAAATGTTTTTTTTTGTGATTGACGCTGTCCAATGAGTGAAGGAGGATTTTGTCCATTTGACTTCAGATGACAGATGGCCTTAGTGACTTCAGAAAAATAGTATGTTTAAATGTCACAGTGGACAGCATACTTTTGTAAACCTTGGGCTTGCTCTATCCACAACTTATCATTTGCGTCTTGTATATGCCTTTGAATTTCAGTTTGAGCTATTGAAATAACATGCCAGCAGGGCTGTTCTACCAGTCAATAAAGATTGCTTGGTTTCATTATAAGGAGAATGTGAAAGCTTTAGAAAAGGTACAGAGGAGATTTACCAGGATGCAGCCTGGACAGCAGGGCATGTCTTATGAAGTAAGGTTGAGGGAGCTAGGGCTTTTCTCATTGGAGCAAGACATTGGTTCAGCCACATTTAGAATACTGTGTACAGTTCTGGTCATCACATAACCAAAAGGATGTGGACGCTTTACAGAGGGTGCAAAGAAGGTTTACGAGGATGTTGCCTGCTATAGAAGAGAGGTTGAGTAGATTAGGTTTGTGGAGAAAGTGAGGGCTGCAGATGCTGGAGATCAGAGCTGAAGATGTGTTGCTGGAAAAGCGCAGCAGGTCAGGCAGCATCCAGGGAGCAGGAGAATCGACGTTTCGGGCATAAGCCCTTCTACCACCTCTGTTGGCAACGGGTTCCAGACACCCACCACACACTGTATAAAGTACTTGCCACGTGTATCCCCCTTAAACTTTTCACCTCACCTTGAAAGCCTGACCTCTAGTTATTGAATCCTTCACCCTGGGGAAAAAGCTTATCTCTATCTACCCTGTCATGATTTTGTAAATCTCAATCAGGTACCCCCCCATTTCTGATTCCTGAAGAAGGGCTTATGCCCGAAACGTCGATTCTCCTGTTCCCTGGATGCTGCCTGACCTGCTGCGCTTTTCCAGCAACACATTTTCAGCTCTGATCTCCAGCATCTGCAGACCTCACTTTCTCCTCAAAGATTTCAACCTACTGCGAATCCTCTTACAAGGATGCCTACCTTGAAGAAGCTCTCTTCCTCCCTCTACAAAGATTTCAGTGAGTCCCTCTCTCACTGCACCCCCCAGGTCATCTCCTCTGCACAGAAGCTCTTCAGCCACATTCTCAAACAGACTCGCTACCACAGCCATACCTCCTTCCTCAGCACCTGCCTACGGAACAGACTTATCCCGCACGGACTCTGGACTACGTTCTGACCAACAAAACTTGGACCCAACAAGGACAACCAGTACCTACAACAAATCCGAAGCCTCCAGCAACAGACCTCTCTCCGGATCCTCCGCTCCACGCTTGCAGCCATGCGCCGCTACCTACATTCCCTGCAATTAGACCTACCCTAGATTAGGTTTGTTTTCATTAGAAAAAAGGAAATGGGGGGGGACCTGATTGAGGTTTACAAAATCATGACAGGGTAGATAGAGATAAGCTTTTTCCCCAGGGTGAAGGATTCAATAACTAGAGGTCAGGCTTTCAAGGTGAGAGGTGAAAAGTTTAAGGGGGATACACGTGGCAAGTACTTTATACAGTGTGTGGTGGGTGTCTGGAACACGTTGCCAACAGAGGTGGTAGGGGCAGGCACGGTAGATTCATTTAAGATTCACCTGGACAGATGGAAGAGTAGGTGGGGAGCAGAGGGATACAGATACTTAGGAGCTGACTGACAGGTTTAGACAGTATATTTGGATCGGCTCAGGCTCGGAGGGCCTGTCCCTGGGCTGCAAGTTTTCTATGTTGTTTGTTCTAGCAAAAAAGGATGAGAGGTCACTTGATAAGAGGTGTACAAGATAATGAGAGGCACAGATAGAGTGGATAGCTAGAGACTTTTTCCCATGGCAGAAATGGCTATCACAAGGGGGCATAATTTTAAAGGTGATTGAAGGTTTAGGGGAAATGTCAGAGGTAGGTTCTTTACACAGTGAGTGGTGGGTGCGTGGAATGCACTACCAGCACCGGCAGTAGAGTCAGATCCATGAAGGACATTTAAGTGACACTTGGATAGGCACATGGATGATAGTAAAATGAAAGCTATTAGTTGGTTAGTTAGATCTTAGAGTAGAATAAAAGGTCAGCACAACACTGAGGGCTGAAGGGCCTGTACTGTTCTATGTTTATTCCAGGTGGTCACATATTTCTGCATCATTTTCACTGAACTAGCTGTGTTGATGACAATAATCAAACAGTGTTCTGGACACAGGAGTCCAATCCAACTGACTTCATTTGATCCTATTGTTCTAATGTGGAGTAGAATGTATGAAAATTTTCCAGATGGGCAATGAGCTGTACTTAAAACTTTTCTTTGATCAGGTTACTTTAGGGTTCATACATACATATTTTTCCTCTAGACTACTGCTTTAGTGCTAGATGGACGTTCATTACCAACTGAACAAGTCAAAACTCTGTCCAGCATACTTCAGACCTTATGCGTTCTAACAATTACAGACATCACATATCAGCAACATGGGAGCAGTAAGGTGGCTCAGTGGTTAGCACTGCTCCCTTACAGCACTATGGACCTGGGTTCAATTCCAGCGTTGGATCACTGTCTGAGTGGCACGTGCACATCCTCCCTGCATCTGCATAAGTTTCTTCCCAAAGATGTGCAGGTTAGGTGGATTGGTCATGCTAAATTGCCCATAATGTGCAGGCTAAGTGGGTGAGCCACGAGAAATGCAGGGTTATAGGGAAAGTGTAGGTCTGGTGGAATGTGGAATGCTCTTTAAAAAAAACTAGATCCTCGATGTAAGCCATGACGTAATTCAACAGATGCTAGTGCTTTGAGCTCGGATGTCTCCAATCGGTTTTGAATTTGTCCTTCTTGCAGAAGAGGGCACTTTTAAAAGAGATCTGTCCATCTTCTCTTGTCTGTCTGTCTGTCACTCAGCCACTCACTCACCACTAACATTCTAGGGAACACTGGTGTAATTCAGTTTCCACTCAATCACTATGGTTACAAGAGCAGATCAGATTGTTAAAGGTTGTTCAAGTTTGGGCAGGTCAAAAACCTGGATGAGGCTTTCAAGCAGGAGCGGAGCAGAGCTTACCCCAGAGCAGAGAGGTGCAACATTTACAAGGTTGAAATAGGTGATCTGTATGAGAGCACACCTTGACAGCACTTATCCCTGCAGGAGCAATTACAGTGATAGCACCGATACATGGTTAGAAGCTCAGAAAAGTCGTCAACAGCCTAGGAGGAGGATGAAATGGGGGATTAGGAAAATAAGTATATTGCTAAAGCAATGAACAAGTAACCAATAATAAATAAACAGCAACATTAAACATCTCAGGGCTCACTACTGCACTGTAGGGGATTGCCAATATTCAATGGACCATTTCACCAACAATAAAAATACACAATTACATCCAAGAATAAACTACAACATTCAATCATGTGCAGTTTAAAAGAAATCACTGGTTGCTTCCTACAGAAATAAATGATCACCATAAAATATCAAGAAGCAGGACAGTAATAGTGTGACTAGGTACAGCTGCCATTCATTCAACCTTTAGCAAGCAATATAATGCATGCCATTTAACCTGATGCTCCCTTTGCATCTGGAGCAGAAAGCCCTCTTGAAAGGCAATTTTGGAACCCTTGAATACAGAATTAAAATACCCAAAGATAACAATGACCTTAAAAAGGTCAGGGCAAACTTGCTATCGTCCTACCAGACACAGAACTGCTCTCGTTAGAGAGACCAGACTGGTGATGGTTTAACCTTAGTCACTACACGTCAGGCGAGGGGAGAGATTGAGGAGCATGTCCTTCATCTCAACTAGTGCAGGAATTAAACCCACACTGTTAGTGTTAATCACAAACCAGCCAACTGAGTTAATTGACCCTTATAATGACCTTCCACAAATGGTGAATGCAGAGGTTGAAAAGCTGACCTCCAAGTTCATAAGTAAACGGGATAAGTCCATTTTTTTTAAAAAATCACTTTGGAAAAACAGTAAACACAGTTTAACAATGGGGAAAATAGTAGAGATCCCGCATCAGTATTCCAGATCAAAATATATATGTATATATATAAAAAAGCAGGCGTTCACGAGCAAGCATGAACTGCAATGAAATAGTAATTCATTTCACTCCTTGAGGATGCAAGCAGTAAACAGCAGCAAATGGGTAACAAATATTTCTCTGCAGATGGTGAACAACACTCGTTCCCTCCAGAGCCCAGTCAGGTGGGCAAGGTGCAGCAGCTTTCCGGCCAGACGCCGCACCCACCTCTGTCCATCTCCCCAGTCACCCCGTGCCCTTCCAGCTGAGCACAACCTTCAGCAAATAACCCCCCCACCGCACCCCATCCCACCCCGACCCCGACCCCGACCCCGACCCCGCTCCGTTCCCTTGGCGGCAGCTCCTGAGCCAGTGCAGCCTCAGCTCTAACACTGAAGCTGTCAGGGAGCTGCTGGCTACCCGCCCCACTCCGCCACCGCTGGCCGGAGCTGGCGATGATCAGCCGGGCCGATCCGGGTGCCGTGGTATTCTGGCCAAGGCCAGTAGCCTTCCCCCAAACTCCGTGTCTCCCTGGCTGGACTCACGCTTTCAGCGGGCTGGTTCTCGTACCGTGCCCGGTACCGGGGCTCGGAGACGGGAGCACCGCCGCCATCTTGCTCCAATAGAAGTGAGCAGCCGGTTGCGGGCTCCTACAGTCAGGGCGGCTGCCAATCAAAGCACAGCGCCGCACGGGGGCAGGCGGGGCCACCGCGCTCATTGGTCACTGTCCACCGCAGCTCCGCCCCCTGTCCATTGTCGCTGTGCCCACTGACCAATGGTGGGCCTGTTGACCAACACTGGGCACTGTACCACCTGGACTCACTGTACCCACTGTATATCACTGGACACTGTGGCTGCTGCCCAACTCTGGACATTACGTTCGCTATACAGCTCTGTACACTGTATCCACTGCTCAACACTGGAAACTGCATCCTCTGCTAGCAGGTAGATACTGTACCCACTGTAGAACACTGGACACTGTGGCTGCTGCCCGACATTAAACATTACGTTCACTCTACAGCTCTGTCCTGTATGCACTGGATCTGTATCCTATGCTTGCAGGTGGACACGGTACCCACTGGAGAACACAGGACACTGTATCCTTTGCTCACAGGTAGACACTGTACCCACTGTAAAACACTGGACACTGTGGCTGGCTGCTGCCTGACATTGAACATTACATTCACTATACAGCTCTGTACACTGGAAATTGTATGCTCTGCTTGCAGGTAGACACTTTACCCACTGGAGAACAGTGAAACCTGTCCACTGCCCAACACTGGAAACTGTATCATTTGCTCACAGGTAGACACTGTACCCATTGTACAACACTGGACAGCGTCCACTACCCAACACTGGAAACTGTATCCTCTGCTCACAGGTAGACACTGTACCCACTGGACACTGTGTTTACTGTATAGCACTGAGTACTGTACCCACTCTACTGTACTGGGCACTTTATCCACAGAACATAACTACATGCTCGGAGACAGTAAGGACTGCAGAAGCCAAGGTCAATAGATGAGAAGCTGGAAAAGCACAGCATGTCAAACAGCATCCAAGGAGCAGGAAAGTCAATGTTTTGGGTTGAAACCTTTCGTCAGGACTGGGGAGGGTGGGGAGGTCCAGAAATAAATAGACGGAGGGGGATGTGGTTGAGGGAGGGGTAAGTGGGATGGTGATAGGTCAATGCATGTAGGGGGTTATTGTGATTGGTCACAATGGATGGAGCAGATAGGTTGGTAGGACAATGGACAGATTAGGTCAGGTCAGGGAGGGTGGCTGGGCATGGGATAAGGGGGGGGGTGGAGCTGTTTGAAGCTGGTGAAGTCAATATTGAAGCCATTTGGCTGTATGTTCCCCACTAGAATATCAGATAATATTCCTCCAGTTTACGTTTGGCCTCACTCTGACAGTGGAGGAGGTCAAGGATGGACATATTGCTGGGGGAGAGGGAAGGGGAATTAAAATGGATAGCAACCACAAGGGGTTGATGCATATAGAGCACAAATGCCCCGCGAAATGGTCCCCCAGTCTGTGTTTAGTCTCCCCAATATAGAAAAGACCACATCAGAAGCAACAGATGCAAATGTAGATGAACCTTTGCCTATTGTGGAAGGACCTTTTTGGAACCTTGAATGGAAGTGAAAGGGGAAGCATCAGGGCAGATCTTGCATCTCTTGTGATGGCAGGGAAACGTACCAAGTGTGGTGGAGAATTTGGTGGGGTGTGTAGAGTTGGCAAGGGAATCACAGAGACAACAGTCTCTGCAGAAAGCAGATAGTGGTGGGGAAGGAAGTAAGTTTTTGGCGGTGGGGTCTGATTCTAGGTAGTGGAAATATTGGAGGATGATGCATTGTATTCGGAGGTTGGTGGGGTAATATATGAGGATTAAGGGTATTCTATCCTTATTGTTTTTGGGGGGAAGGTGCTTGAGGGCAGAAGATATAGAATGTGGGGAAATAGATTGTGACATCTTGAAAAATGTCCATATTACAAAGGAGAATGTGCTGGATGTCTTGAAATGCATAAAAGTGGATAAATTCCCAGACTCTATAACTCTATGACCTGATCAGGTGTACTCTAGAACTCTGTTTGAAGCTAGGGAAGTGATTTCTGGGCTCCTTGCTGAGATATTTCTATCATCAATAGTCACAGGTGAGGTGCCAGAAGACTGAAGGTTGGTACCACTATTTAAGAAAGGTGGTAAGGAAAAACCAGGGAACTATAGACGAGTGAGCCTGACATCGGTGGTGGTCAAGTTTTTAGAGGAGATCCTGAGGGACAGGATTTACATTTACTTGGAAAGGCAAGGACTGGTTAGGGATAGTCTGCACGGCTTTGTGCATGGGAAATCATGTCTCACAAATTTGATGTTTTGGAAGAAGAGGACTGATGAGGGCAGAGCAGTGGATATAATCTATATAAACTTAAGTAAGGCGTTCAACAAGGTTCCCCATGGGAGACTGTTTAGCAAGGTTAGATCTCATGGAATACAGTGAAAACTAGCCATTTGGATACAGAACTGGCTCGAAGGTAGAAGACAGAGGGTGGTGGTGGAGGGTTGCTTTTCAGACTGAAGGCCATTGACGAGTGGAGTGCCACAAGGATTAATGCTGGGTCCACTACTTTTTGTCATTTACATAAATGATTTGAATGTGAACATAGGAGGTATAGTTAATAAATTTGCAGAAGACACCAAAATTGGAGGTGTAGTGGACAGCGAAGAAGGTTACCTCAGAGTACAATGGGATCTTGAACAAATGGGCCAATGGGTTGAGGGGTGGCAGATGGAGTTTAATTTAGATAAATTTGAGGTGCAGGGAGATAGGATGCTGAAGAAGGCATTTGGTATACTTTTCTTTGTTGGTCAGAATATTGAGCAAAGGGGTTGGGAATTCATGTTGCAACTGTACAGGATGTTGGTTAGGCCACTTTTGGAATACTGTGTGCAGTACTGGTCTCCTTCCTATTGGAAGGATATTGTGAAACTTCAAAGGGTTCAGAAAAGATTTACAAGGATGTTACCAGGGTTGGAGGATTTGAGCTATTGGGAGTTGCTGAATAGACTGAGGCTGTTTTCCCTGGAGTGTCGGAGGCTGAGGGCTGACAGAGATTTATAAAATCATGAGGGACATGGATAGGATAAATAGAGAAAGTCTTTTCCCTGGGGTGGAGGAGTCCAGAACTAAAGAGCATAGGTTTAGGGTGAGAGGAGAAAGATATGAAAGGGACAGAATGGGCAACTTTCTCATGCAGAGGGTTGTGCGTGTATGGAATGAGCTGCCAGAGGAAGTAATGGAAACTGGTACAATTGCAGCATTTAAAAGACATCCGGATGGGTATATTGAAAGGAAGCGTTTAGAGGGATATGGGCCATGTGCTGGCAAATGGGACTAGATTATGTTGGGATACCTGGTCGGCATGAACAAGTTGGACCGAAGGGTCTATTTCTGTGCGGTACATCTCTATGAATCTATAACTTAACTACTGAGGAGGGGAAACTGCAGTCCCTAAGTAGAAGGATATCTGAGGAATTCTGGAGTAGAACACCTTATCCTGGGAGCAGAATTGGAGAAATTGGGAACATGGGATCGCATTTTTGCAGGGGGAGGGGTGGTGAGAGGAGGTGTAATCGAGGTAGCTGTGGGAGTCAGTGGTTTTGAAATGGATATCATGGTGAATCTGGAGATTAGGACAGGGAGGTCCAGGAAGAGGAGGGACGTGCCAGAAATGATCCAGGTGAACTTAAGGTGTTGGCAAAATTGATGAACTGCTCAAGCTCCTGACAGGAGCACGAGGCAGCACTGATACAGTCATCAATGTAGCGGAGGAAGACATGAAGGATGGTGTAGCTTTGGATGAGGGTCTGTTCTGTGAATCTTACAAAGAGGCAGACATACGCTCTCCATGCCACAGCATGCTGCCTTCTTCACCATACCTTGTTCAAAACACTGTCAATTGTATTTAGTCTAATACACTGGACACTGCCTATTCCACAACATTTGATACTATACTGAGTTAGCAAATTTTGAGAAGATTTGTAGTTCAGGTTGAGTTTCTGGATATAGGTTTGCTAGCTGAAGCTTCATCTGGAGGCCCACTGAAGATGTTAGCTAGTATGGTGATGAAACGTCTGAAAATAAACCTTCCAGCTCAGCAAGCAAACCTACATCCACTATACTAAGTCCACAGCACTTACCACAGTATCTACTCCACAGTCCTGCACATTATACACATACTACAGTATTGGGCATTGTAACCACAACACAGCATGATGCACTGTATCCATACATCAACACCGGGCACCATATCCAATGCATGGCGCTTGGCCACTGTTTATATTGTATTACACTGGACATGGTATTCACAGAACAGAACTGCAAACTCCAAGCACTTGATAGAGTACACAATGCAAAGCACTGATCTCTATACCCACTCCTCAGCATTAGTCCCTGAATCCACTCCATTCCACAATACTGTACACTGTACATAGTACTGGGCATTGTATCCACTCTATTACACTGGTCACTGTATCCACACCTTTCATTGTCTAGAAATCAAACCTCACTATTTCCAGAATTGTCAGGCATGTGAAAATATTTAGTCAAACTATACAAAGTCCTTATTTTACCTGACTAATGAATGCAGGTTTAAAGAAAACATACACCACATTTCTGTACTCAACAAGAAGATATCTGTTTATTACAAGCATTTTGTCTTTTAACAATGGCAATTAGGAAGTATGAATTCCTTATAACTTTAGAACTCACTTCAATCACTTCTTATATTACACCAGGTTATAGTCAAACAGGTTTATTTGGAAGCACTAGCTTTCAGAGCACTGCTCTTCAACAGGTGGTTGTGGAGTATAAGGTCGTAGGACACAGAATTTATAGCAAAAGTTTACAGTGTGATGTAACTGAAATTATATATTGAAAAAGACCTAGATTGTTTAAGTCTCTCATCTTTTAGAATGGGCATGTTGGTTTCAGTTCTTTCATATGTAAATTCCAAAACTTTCTTAAAGTTACATTCTCAAGTGAACTTTAACAATAGGTACCATGTCGGCCCAGATAATGCAGGGCACCTCACATCTTTAATGCATTATCTGGGACAGGCAACAACACAAAGTGGCCGCGCAGAGGCTGATAGCCGAGTTTGGTGCCCATGGGGATGGCCTCAACTGAGACCTTGGGTTCATGTCACATTACAGGTGACCCCACTGCGTGCCACACACATACGAATCAGTTTGAACATTGGTACCATGTCGGCCCAGATAATGTCTGTATCCCTTGGAGGATGGTCACTCAAAAGTCTGAGATCAAATGTCCTGGACCGCTGAAGTGTTCGCTGACTGGGAAGGAACACTCCTGTCTGTTGATTTTTGTGTGGTTTAGATCAGAGTGGTGCTGGAAAAGCAGAGCAGGTCAGGGCTTTTACCCGAAACGTCGATTTTCCTGCTAGTGCTCCTCGTATGTTGCCTGACCTGCTGTACTTTTCCAGCACCACTCTGATCTAAACTCTGGTTTCCAGCATCTGCAGTCCTCACTTTTGCCCAGTTGATTTTTGTATGGTGCCCCATCATCCTTTGCCGTAGCCTCTGCTCAGTCTCACTAATATATCATGCCTCAGGGCATCCTTGCCTGCAGCGTATGAGATAGACAACATTGACTGAGCACCTGCACCTATTGTTAAAGTTCACTTGAGAATGTAACTTTAAGAAAGTTCTGGAGTTTACACATGGAAAGAGCTGAAACCAACATGCCCATTCTAAAAGATGAGAGACTTAACAAACAATCTAGGTCTTTTTCAATATATAATTTCAGTTACATCACACTGTAAACCTTTGTTATAAATTCTGTGTCCTATGATCTTAAACTCCACAACCAACTGATGAAGGAGCAGCACTCTGAAAGCTAGTGCTTCCAATTAAACCTGTTGGACTATAGCCTGGTGTTGTGATTTTTAATTTTGTACAGCCCAGTCCAACACTGGCACCTCCAAATCATGACTTCTTATCTTGCCCTCCTCTCAAACAGACTGAGACACACAGACAGGCAAGACATGGACATCAACAGATAGAAGATCAGGGAAAACAGATATTGATAGCATCAGTCTGCGCGACACATATGATGTGTTGCTTTCTTTCTCTTCCTTTCAATTCCTGTTTAGTTCTTTATATTGAGACATGGTTGTTTGCATATCAATGTTATCTTTCATTGGAAATTAATTGACTCACTGTCTTTAAGATGTCTCATTCATCCTTTAACAGGATTTGCAGAGAGAAATGAAAGGAAAATAGTGAACTGTTACTGGAGGTGTTCTAGTACCTGCATGGAGGTACATAAAGCATGATCACCTGGTCAGGATCAAATTAGAATGTTGTTGGTATCAAGCCAACTATTGAAGACGACCACCGATGTGTGGTTTTGAAATTAAGTTGATGTAATTTTAATAAGTGTCTTATTGAAACAGTATATTGTGTAAGTGTTTGAGGCAGGTAACAAGCAGTTTAGGGAAAGGGGGGGCTTGGAATTGTGAATAGTTGTTGTTTAATGTTCACTTTTAGAGTTAAAGAATATTATTTTCTTTAAATAGTGGAATTTGGGAGTTCTCTGTGACTCATATTTTAATAGATTACAAGGTGAGGTGATTGTTTTGAGTGTTTGGTTTAATTAATAGAAGGGTTCACCACTGTGTCATAACAGTTTGGTGGTTCAGGTCCGAGGTTTGAACAGGCTTTGACAGATCCAGTCTGAAATTTGGAGAAATTTGAACCGATTTGGGGTACAAAAGGTCCCAGCAGATTTAAACACTTGTTGATTAGTGTCCTGGATCTTCAAATAAAATGTAGTTGAGACAATTTGTTTAGTTTTCTTTACTTGTGGTTGGTTAAATTAAAAGTGAGGGAAACGGCTGTTAAGATTGCTAAAGAGGCTCCGGGATTTGAAGATGCTTTGCAAATTTGCCAAGAAAGTTTAGAAAAACAGAGAACGGACAGATCTTTAGAATTAGCAAATAAGTTAGAATTGAGTTTAACCAGGGACAAAAAAAAAGCTGAAATTGTAATGGAGTTGGTCAAGCACTTAGGCATGTCAGAGAAACAGACAAGTGCAATAGAATTAGAAAAATTCTAGAATTAGAAAAACGGAAATTGCATTTGAGACAAATGGAGTAAGAAAATAAAGAAAGAGAAAGAGAGGGATGAAAAAGAAAGAGAGAGGGAGCAAAAAGAAACTGAGAGAATGTTCTTAGCTGAGTAATAAGAGAGAGAAGATAGAGAAAGAGAAAGGGAGAGATAATTTGAACTTCAGAAGTTACGAATTAGTCAGGAAAGTCAAGTTAACAGGTTGGAGATGAAGAGAGAAGGTAGTGATGTCTATAAGTATGTTAAAACATTGCCATATTTTGATAAGAAAGGTGTCAAAATCTTCTTTGTTTCATTTGAAAAATTGGCTAGGCAGATGGAGTGGTCAAAGAACTTGTGAGTAATGCTAGTTCAGACTAAGCTGGTAGGCAGAGCTAGTGAGATATTTGCAGCGCAGTCTAATGAGGGGCCATCAGGCTATTATGAGTGCTTACGAATTGGTTCCAGAAGCATACAGACAGCGGTTCAGAAACATAAAGAAGGAACCAGGTCAGACTTAACGTTAAGTTCGAAAGAATTAAACACAGTAATTTTGATAGGTGAGTGCTGGCCTTAAAAATAGACAAGACCTATGAGGCTCTAAGAGAGATTATTCTGCTGGAAGAATTTAAAAACTCATTTCCAGAGATGATAAGAATTCATGTGAATGAACTGAAAGTTCAGAAAGTGAAAAGAGTGGCAAAGATGGCAAATGAATATGCATTGGTGCATAAGGCAGAATTTAGCTTCTGGTGAAAATTTCATCCTGTTGTGAGGGATGAAAATTGGGAGAAGGGGAGATCCTACACTACAAAACAAAGATCAGAGCACACTGGTAATAGTTTACCACAGGTGAGAAAAGAAGCCCAAAAGGGTGAAAATGAGGTGAAAGGCCTCAGGTGTTTCCACTGTGGTAAGGTACGACAGATAATGTCACAGTGCTGGTCGTTGAAGAAAGGCATTGTGGGAAAAGATGTGGTAAGAGAGGTTAAGCCAATGGAATTAGTGAAAGTAGTCATAGAAACCACAAGAAAAGTCAAGGAGCTTCAGGAGAATGCACAGCCGAGGCAGGGGCTGGGTATTGAGTTAGTGCCTGATCCCAGGAAGAACAGGGCAAGAAAGTAAAGAAGCTATAATTTTGAGATTTACAGGATTTAACCAGTCTCTAATAGGAACAGATTAACATATTTGCACTCTTTCAGACATGTTAACCAAGAGAGTGGTAATTTGTGGAATAGATGTACAGAAATTAAACATTCCCCTGTTTAAGATCAGGTCAGAGAGCCAAATCAAGACTGGGGAACTAACAGTGGGAGTGTTTGACAGAGTGTCAGTTCCAGAAAAACAGTTTGTTCTTGGGAACGCTTTAGCAGGATCCAAGATAGAAGTGACACCCCTTCTGGTGGAGAAACCAAAGGAGACCAGGGGACTGAGGAGTTAGAAGAAAAATATCCTAGAACTTTTCCAGGCTGTATAGTAACAAGATCCCACTCTCATAAGTCACAACAAGAAGAAAAAACTAAAAAGAAAGACGAAGGAGTTGAGATTCAGTTCATGGACACCCTGTTTGATGCAATGCTGCAGAAAAAACCTGAACAGACACAGAGTCAGACAGAAGTGTTTCATCCTGAAAGGCTACTGGATTTACAACAGAAATACAGGATAATAAAAGGTATATATATATTAATGCATACTCTGAAAAGGAGGCAGAGAATATTCCTGACGGTTATTATCTCAAAGGTAGAATCCTAAGACAAAAATGGAGACTACGGCAGGTTAGTGCAGAGAACAAATGGGCAGAAGTGCACTAGACTGTGTTGCCTGTAGCATACAGACAGGAAGTGTTATGGGTAGCATATGAACTACTAGTAGGAAGTCACCTAGCTGTATGGAAGACTCAGGCTAAGATACAAAAGCATTTCTATTGTCCTGGAATGCACAAGGATGTGGTTAGATTAGATTACTTATAGTGTGGAAACAGGCCCTTCAGCCCAACAAGTCCACACCGATTCACTGAAGCGCAACCCACCCAGACCCATTCCCCTGCATTTACCCCTTCACCTAACACTACGAGCAATTTAGCATGGCCAATTCACCTAACCCGCACATTTTTGGATTGTGGGAGGAAACGGGAGCACCTGGAGGAAACCCACGCAGACACGGGGAGAATGTGCAAACTCCACACAGAGAGTCGCCTGAGGCAGGAATTGAACCCGGGTCTCTGGCGCTGTGAGGCAGCAGTGCTAACCACTGTGCCACCATAACATTTTGCCCTACTTGTCATCCATGCCAAATGTTAGGGAAGATACAGGCAGTAATAAAACCAGCACCTTTGTTGCCAATTTTCACATTCAAAGGAACTTTAACGTGGGTTATGATTGATTGTGTAGGTCTCCTTCCTAAAACTAAAAGTGGGAACCAGTACTTGCTAACCATAATGGATGTATCTTCCAGATTTCCAGAGACAATTCCATTACGGAGTATTAAGGCAGTGGAGGAGTTAGTAGCTCTCTTCACGTGGTATGGACTATCCAAAGAGATTCAGTCAGACCAAGGGTCTAATTTTACTACTAGGCTGTTTAAGGAAGTCATAGATAGCTTAGGCATACAGCATTTTAAATCAGGGATTTAAGCCCAGGGACCTTTGACGCCCTAAGAGTGTACTGTCAGGATTACCAAATGATTGGGATAAAGGTATCCCATTTGTATTGTTTGTCACTGGTGATGCCCCAAACAAATCTACTCAGTTTATTCCCTCTATTCCTGATGAAGGGATTTTGCCCGAAACGTCGATTTTCCTGCTCCTCGGATGCTGCCTGACCTGCTGTGCTTTTCCAGCACCACTCTGATCTAAACCCTTATTCCCTTCGAGTTAATATTTGGACATGAAGTGAGAGGGCCTTTGAAATTAATTAAAGAAAATTCACAGGACTGAAGTCGGAGACCTCACACTTGGATTATGTATCTGTGGTGAGCGAGAAATTAAATTGGGGAGATGAGTTAACTAAACAGCACCTGAAGAGGGCAAGCATAGAATGAAGCAGGAGGCAGATAAAAACTCTAAAATTCAGATGTATTCCAGTGGGGATGACATATTAATATTGTTACCTTCAAAGTGGGATTTCATTGTTTCTATTATATTGAGTAAAAGTTAAGCCAGGTAAACAATCTGGTAAAGATGCCGGATAGAAAAAAATTGTATTGGGTATGTCATGTGAATATGTTGAAACCCTACTAAAATAGAGAGAGGGAACTGGAGAAACAGGTGTTAGTTACTGCCCCGCAGGAATCAAATCCAGATGTTGCAGAGTTTTATCTGCCTCAAAATGCATTAAATAATGAGGAACTCCTTGAGGAGTGGGATTGATTAGTGAACTATCTGTCTCAGGAGCAAAGAACCCAGTTGAAATGTTTGTTACAGCAATATGTGGACATATGTAGGAATCAGATTGGGGAAGACTAATACTATTGTATATGAGGTGGAAATAGGGAACACTGTTCCGATAAAACAACACCCCTACAGACATAATCCTCTCAAAGCCACACAGGTCCAGAAGGAAGTGGATGCAATGCTCAACGAAGGTATCATCGAACCAAGTCAGAGTGGAGTTTGCCGATCGTGTTAGTTCCCAAACCTGATGGGACTCAATGACTTTGCATGGTGTATCAGAAGATCAATGCCTTAACAAAATCAGACTCATACCCAATAACAAGATTGGAAGACTGTATAGAGAAAGTTGGAAAAGCCAGTTACGGCATAAAGTTGGACTTACTGCGTAGTTATTGGCAGGTACCTTTATCAGAGAAAGTGAAAGAGGTTTCTGTGTTTGTAACCCCAAATGGGCTATATCAATTCAAAGTGATGCCCTTTGGAATGAAGAACGCACCAGCTACATTTCAAAGGCTCATAAACAGAGTTGTGGCTGGATTAACAAACTGTGCATTCTATTTGGATGATGTAGTGATCTTTAGCGAATCATGAGAAGATCACATGGTACAGTTGCAGAGCACTTTGAATGATTACAAGAAGCAAAATTGGTAATAAACTGTAAGAAAACAGAATTTGTGAAGGCAGAGGTGACGTTCTTGGGACATAACATTGGTCATGGAAGGCTGACCCCACAGAACACCAAGATAAAGGCCATGGAGGAATTTCCACAATCATCCTCAAAGGGAGAAGTGCTTCAATTTTTGGGACTCAGTGGATTCTATCGGAAATTTGTTCCAAACTTCAGCAGCATGATAGCACCGCTAAAAGATTTACTAAAGAAGAACACAAAATTTTGGTGGACAGAACAACTCCAGAAGGCATTTGAGAATTTAAAAGCAATATTAATCACCATACCAGTTTTAGCTACAGCAAATTTTTTGAAACCCTTTAAAAGTTACAAATGATGCTAGTGATATAGGAGTTGGAGCTGTACTGCTACAGGAAGATGGTGATGGAATTGAAAGGCCAATTAGCTACTTTTCAAAGAAACTCAACACCCACTAGAGAAAATATTCTACCATCGAAAAAGAATTATTGAGTTTGGTACTGGCCTGACAACATTTTAATGTTTATGTGATGATCAATGTGTCAGAGACAGTTGAGTACACAGACCACAATCCTCTTACATTCTTGGAAAGATTTAAAAGCAAAAATTTGAGACTATTTCGTTGGAGTCTTATGTTGCAGACTTTTAATTTACGAATTGTACATGTTGCGGAAAAATGTGAAAGCAGATACGTTATCGTGGAATTAAAGGAAAAAGTATAGATAAGATGGGACAGATTCCAGTGTTACATATATGTGTGTAATTAATATATTTAGATTAATGACCATCAATGATTATTTCATTGTGATGGGATTAATAATTAGAAAACAAATGAAGCCATCTTTTCATTATGATGGTTCATTTTTTTTTCATAATGGGGGTGATGTAATGAAGTTGAAGGCATGTATTGTTCCTTCAAGGGAGAGTGAATGCTGTTCTGAACTGAGAGCTGACAAGCATCTGTGATATGACAAGATGGCAGTCTCAGCGCGTACTGGAAAATTGAAAATATGTAACATTTGGCTGTGAAATGGATACCTGAGTCAGTTGCTGTTTTGACAACAATTTGAATTTAACAAATCAGTTTAAATTATGCCCCGGGATACTAAAACCCAATCGAATTTGAATTTATTGTTTTGCCAACATCGAACCAATGAGATGATCTGATGTTGGGGATACAAAAATTTTGAAAATTATACAGAGCAACTGCCATCAACACAGATCCAAGAAATTAGGAAACGCTTGCTATCAAAAGGTTCCTTTTCATACAAAATATATTTGCAGTAAAAAAGAAAGACGACGACCCAAGGAGATATTCTGTGGGAAGACAGACACTGAAAACTACATTGGCTGTGTGGTTTTGAAATTAAGTTGATGTAATTTTAATAGGTGTCTTATTGGAACAGCATATTGTAATAAAGTTGGAGACAGATAATAAGCAGTTAAGAGAAAGGAAGCTAAGAGTTATAAATAGTTGTTGTTTAATGCACACTTAAATAATATCAATTTATTATTTTCTTTAAAGAGTTAAAAATAACACAACAACAGGTTATAGCCCAACAGATTTATTTATCCAACAGATATATCAGGAATCTGATGAGGGAGCAGTGCTCCGAAAGCTAGTGCTTCCAAATAAACCTGTTGGACTATAATCTAGTGTTGTGTAAGTTTTTACTTTGCCCACCCTAGTCCACTCCATACTGGCACCACCACATCATCTCTTTAAATAGTAGAATTTGGGAGTTCCCTGTTACTCATATTTTAATAGATTACGAGGCGAGGTGAGCTTTCCTGGGTGTTTGGTTTAGTTAACAGAAGGATTTACCGCCATGTCATAACAATATTCATAGAATCTATACAGTGTGGAAGCAGGCCATTTGACCCATCAAGTCCACACTGGACCTCCGAAGAGCATCCACCCAGACCCAACCCCTTACCCCTGTATTTCCCATGGCTTATCCACTTAGCCTGCACATCCCAGGACACTATCGTCAATCCATTTAAGCTGCACAACTTTGGACTGTGGGAGGAAACCAAAACACCCAGCAGAAACCAATGCAGACATGGGGAGATCGTGCAAACTCCACACAGATAGTCACCCAAGGTTGGAATTGAACCTAAGTCCCTGGAGCTGTGAGGCAGTAGTGTTAACCACTGTGTCACTGTGCTGCCCTCTGGACTACTTGCCACCCTAATGGAATTAGAGGCAAAGGCAAAAGAAAAAGAAAGAGAAAAAGGAATGAAACTGTTCAAATTATGATTAAAAGTAGAGGAAAAAGAAAAGCAGTGGAAGGTCCTAGCAGGCTTCTACATCCCTCGCATTGAACTTAGACAATACTTGGACATATGTAATCAGATCCCTATGAGGTCTTTGGCTATGATCGGATTGCTCTCCATCACTATTCTCATCAATACACCTACTTTTCATCTCTACCTCTGCCATTTTAAGTCGACTTTGAGTTATCAGTTCCAACCTCTGAAGTTCAAAAACTCTCTCCTTCTCCCTTCCTTCTGCTAGGGCCTTCCTCTGCTTTTCTTCTTCCTCTGCGTTTAATCATAATTCAAACAGTTTCACTTCTTTTTCTTTTGTCTTTGCTTCTAATTAAAACTGCTTCATTTGCAAATGGACTTTAGCCACTTCCAAAGATTCTGATTGCATTCCTGGCAGTTGTAAGTACTGCATAATTGCCACAATTATCTCCCCTTTCCTCACAGACACAGACAATTGCCAATTGTGAAAGCTTTGCCTTGCTCACTTTCTGTAAAACTCCTGAAGTGACTTCTTCCATCCCCAGCAAACTCTTAATGACTGAAGGAGCTATTACTCTACAAGGCACACTTGTTTAAACCAACTGAATTCAACACCGGAAATAAAAAAAAACACTAACACGTACCATTCACTGTCTTTAATTCAACAATCCTAAACCCAATCAAGAATTAGAGATTTCAATCCTGACAAGAGCCCCCAATTTGTTATGGATTAGACCAAACCCCCCCCCCCCCCCAAATATATTAAGAAGACAGTCTAGACCCCAAACTTTTCTTATTTTAAAGTATTGCAATCCAGAAGGAAATCAAGTGATCAAAGTACCAGATTTGAAGCAAAACATACTTTATTCATATACTATAGTTAAATTACAGCAAAAGGAAAAATAAAGAAAAGAATTAACTTAGCTGTAACTATAATGAAATGCTTAACCAAATAATAGAACAATAGCTATTATCAATTAACTGTTCCAATACAATAACATCCCTTAACCATTCCCTTGACAAAGGCAAATTCAGAAAAACAGATTGTCACACATGCAACTCCAGCAGCAGCAGCCCCAGCTTTTAGCCATAACTGAGAGAAGCAAAAAGAAACTTCCACATCTTCAGGATTCCAGCAGCAATTGCTACTGAAACAAAACAATCCTGGTTCTGTGGGAATTTGACCCCACCCATTCAGACTGATTCTTTTGTACCCATTTTAAAAAAAAAGGCCTCACAAACTGTTTACTCTAATAGCTCTGCAGGATCTCTGCTTTTAAACTGCTCTCCAAAAAGCAGCAGGACAAAATACCCCCTCTTAAAGCCATAGTATCATCACACCCTCATTAGTTTTTATTTAATTTTTCTCATTTTTTGATTTGGAACTGTGAGTTGAAATGAACTTTGAATATCAGCTTATTTTAAAAGAGAACAAACATCGATGCTTGAACTGGCCTGGAAAGATAATCTAACTTCATTGCTGATGTCAGGACACTTAGAATAATCAACGCTGAATGAATGCTATGCTCAGACAGCAACTAGTTGTATGCTGAATTGGTCAATCAAGGGAGAGCCAGTTTTGACTTGGTTGGCAGAAGGCATTGTGATTCCAATGCTTGGTTTTGCTCTCACTCCAGTTTCTCTACAATTTTTGAAATGTTAAAGGCTGTGAGAAAAGAATCCCAGTCTGTGAAAAGTAATTACCTATTTCCAGAAGTCCACTGAAATTGTTTACATTAACTGGTGTGATAACCTCTACAAGGACCATGGCGGATCACTAATTAATCTCATCATGGAGCGCATTGAGTATGAATTCTCTTGGTAACAGGCAATGGCCTGCCTAGCTGGAACTTATCATTTGAGCCCTTTATAAAGCAGACCCAGTGATGGGTCAGCTGAACTTTCTACCCTGGGCTGGGACTGGTTTATGTATGCCATGAATAGTGGCTATGTTTTGGTGTTCAACAATAAACAATGTTCCTTTCCTGTTGGGTTTCCTGATTTATTGCAACCAGTGACTTCAGAATTTTATATACCTGCCTGTAAACAACCAATTTTTCAAGGATTTAATGAAAGCTTGGTATTGATAATTGGAAACTGTTTATTGAACTGGTAAATTACAAGTCTTCCATTTTGAGGAAGAGCCACTGGACCCAAAACATTAACTCTGATCTTTCCCCACAGCTGCTGCCAGACCTGCTCGGCTTTTCCAGCAATTTCTTTTTGATTCTGATTTACAGCATCCTCTGTTCTTCTGGTTTTAAGTTACAAACCTTGCTTTCTTTTAATTATTCCCATCTGTGCGTGAGTAGGGGTATGATTAAAAAATTGAACTTTAGGTTGTGGATTTTAATTAGACTACTTTGTTGTTTATCTGTCTTCTGTTAAAATTACATTATTAATAATAAATTTTAAGTTTTTGTTTAAGTTATAAACTTGGTGTCCTAGATCTGTTTTTTATAAAGCCTACTTAAAAGCAATTGGACATTTTGAAGGTTAATTGAATATTTTAATTTCACTGGGCTGTACATTAGTGATAGCGAGGCTGGTTTGATTTGGCTCGCTATTATGTTGTAACATAATACCTTTGTAAATGGGAACCAGTCATCCTGTGTCTCCTGCAAGAAGAAATTTCTTCTCATCTCAGTCACGGGTTGCTTGGCCCTTATTCTGAGACGTCTGAGGAATCGCAAATGGTGCAATCATCAGTGAACATCCATATTTCTGACTTTATTATAGAGGAAAGATTATTGATGGAACTACTGAAAATGGTTGGGCTATTGGACTATCCTATTCAGAGGATACTACTCTGACGAACTCCTGGGAGCTCTGCTGACTGACCTCCAACAGCCACGACCATCTTCCTATGTGTCAGGTATGACTTCAACCATCAGACAGTTTGCCCTTAATAGCCATTGATTCCAGTTTTTCTTGGGCAACCACCTAGCGACCACAGATCAATTGAATGTTGCCACACATTCTAACCCATTCCATCCCACCATTCACTCTAATTCATTTCTCCCTTCCACCCATCTTAGAGTCCATTCCACCCTGCCAGCCATTCTAGTTCATTCCACCTTACTACCAATTCTAACCTATTACTCCCTGCCACTCGTTCTAGCTCAACATACTCTAGCATCCATTCTACCACATTACTTTTAGCTGCTCATTACATGCTATTCCAGTTCACTAAGTACCACCAACCATTCCAGTCCATTGTTCCCACTATTTTTCCAGCGTGGTACAACATACAAGTATAAATAATCTGCTCCTCTCCATTTCTGCCAATTCCATGCTATTAGGTTACCATACTTTCTCGGAGACAGTGAGGTCTGCAGACACTGGAGACCAGAGTTGAGAATGTGTTGCTGGAAAAGCACAGCAGGTCAGGCAGCATCTGAGGAGCAGGAAAATCGATGTTTCTGGCCGGAGCCCTTCATCAGGATGAAGGGCTCCAGCCCGAAATGTCGGTTTTCTTGTTCTTCAGATGCTGCCTGAAATGCTGTGCTTTTCCAGCAACACACTCTCACCTAGCATTCTTTCTAGCCCATTAAACACTGACATCATTCTAGCCCATCATTCTTTGCCACACACTCTAGCCCATTACAACCCACAACCTATTCTTGGTCACCATTATCATAAGGTACACATTTTAGGCCATTTTTCTCTGCAATGAGAAGCACAATTTAAAAAAATGCAGATATATAAAAATTGGTTGGATCCTTTCTTTTCAACTGTAAGTTTCTCTCTAGCCCTGAGCAGGTGACCTGAACCCGATAACCTTTCACCTTTCATCATCATATTCTGGCGTGGAGTGTCAAAATATGTTCTGTATATACATGACAACTTTGAAATTCTTCCATTGTTTTTCATTTTTCCTGCTAAACCAAAAAATAGATAGAAGGGAAGTGACGATGGGAAACTCTTTGTGGAATCTGAACAATTATTTGGAGAAATGGAATGGGGATCCACAAAAGATAACAGTAAAGCTGTTGTCAACACCAGTAAGGGGAAAAAAATCTGTAAAACCGCTTGAAACATTTTGTTGCTGCTTTTTTTCTAAAGGACACCACCATTCACCTAATTCCAAGTACTTCATTATGGGATATGATTATGTCCCTTCTTAACTTCACGTCAGAATAGCAAGAGAAATTTAATGGTGCAAATAAAACTGACAAATTAATACAAAGATTAATAGCAGTCACCATTACATATGTAAAAATGCCACCACAACTTTAAAAGAGATCAAGAAATTCTATTTAAAAGCAGAAATGCAAAAGTTCCTGCTCATAATGCACTTATAGTGTCCTTCACCAACTTTCCATTCAAATGTATTCAACAGTGTTGAGTTTCTATAATTGCATATATAAGAACCTGATCCAAATTGTTAAGGCATGTTCATTACAAGTCACATTTTAATGTTATGATAAGTGCTAAATATTGCCAGAAAGGTTCCCTGACATGGAAAGTTAACCAATAAGAGTAGCAGCCTAATTCCTTCAGGTTTAATTATTGGAGAATCATTAGATAGGGAGCTAGTTGAGCAATGACAAAAAAATGAAAATGTATGTCTGAACCTGGATGGTGGTGTTCACAAGCACCTGCTGCTCTTGTCTTACTAGATGGTAAAATTGAGAGTTTAGTATATGTTCCTGGGCAAACAGTTGGTGATGTGCATCTTGTAGATGGTACACAATGCATCGACAACACAGTGCAATGTAACAGGAACAGTGAACAATTCGGGTATGCAGATTGGGTGCCCATTGCTTTCCCCATCACTCTACAATTGGGGTATTAGGCAAGAACTTTCAAAAGTTGATTGGTGGCGGCGGGGGTGGGGAGCAAGGGTGGCGGATGTGAGCAGGTAAAGGGAGGGTTTGAAAATGGGACGCCTTCAAAATGAGATAACAAGCATCCACAGACAATATATTCCTGTTAGGGTGAAGGGAAAGGCTGGTAGGTGCAGGGAGTGCTGGATGACTAGAGAAATTGAGGTTTTGGTCAAGAATAAGAAGGAAGCATATGTTGGGTACAGACAACAGTGATTGAGCAAATCCCGAGAAGAGTACAATGGAATATACTTAAAAGGGAAATCAAGAGGGCAAAAACGGGACAAAAACTTTCACAAACAGGGTTAAGGAGAATCCAGAGGACAAAATACATTAATGACAAAAGAGTAAGAAGGGAGAGAATATGGCCCCTTTAAGATCAGCAATGCTGGCTGTGTGTGGAACCACAGGAGATGGGGGAGATACTAAATGAAAATTTTGCATCAGTGTTTACTATGGAGAAGGATATGGAACATAGAGAATGGGAAATAAATAATGACATATTACAGATAGAGTCATAGAGATGTACAACATGGAAACAGACCCTTCGGTCCAATCCATCCATGCCAACCAGATATCCCAACCCAATCTAGTCCCACCTGCCAGCACCCAACCCATATCCCTTCAAACCCTTCCTATCCATATACCCATCCAAATGCCTCTTAAATGTTGCAATTGTACCAGCCTCCACCACATTCTCTGGCAGATCATTCCATACACGTACCACCATCTGCGTGAAAATGTTGCCCCTTAGGTCTCTTTTATATCTTTCCCCTCTCACCCTAAACCTATGTCCTCTAGTACTGGACTCCCCGACCACAGGGAAAAGACTTTGTCTATTTGTCCTATCCATGCCCCTCATAATTTTGTAAACCTCTATAAGGTCACGAGGAGAAAGTGAGGTCTGCAGATGCTGGAGATCAAAGTTGAAACTTTATTGCTGGAACAGCACAGCAGGTCAGG
>NC_057719.1:89724661-89733586 GCF_004010195.1 Chiloscyllium plagiosum | reverse complement strand
AACATGAACTTATCTGATTCTGTGCTGTGAACTTCGCCCAACAGTTCCTCCAAGATTAGTTGTGAATTTCACTGTTTGTTAATTTTCCCAGATGCACTCCGATGTCCAGCGATACACGAATTCAAACAGAAAAGGCAGTAACTGTGCAGGTTCTCTCTCTCTCTCTCTCCTGCACTGTCCTCACCATGTGCTTCCTTTTTCTGCTCTTATCCCTTTTAAACTGTTGTTGTTTTGACTTTTTTTTTCCAAAGTTCCAAAACAATGCAACAGCATATAAAACAGTTAATGAGGTGGTGTTGGACACTTTAAAACGCATATTGGCGGATACATATCCATGACCTGATCAGGTGTACCCTAGAACTCTGTGGGAAGCTAGGGAAGTGATTGCTGGGCCCCTTGCTGAGAAATTTGTATCATCAACAGCCACAGATGAGGTTTCAGGAGACTGGAAGTTGGATAACGCGGTGCCACTATTTAAGAAAGGTGAGAAGGAAAAGCCAGGGAACTATAGACTCATGAGCCTGACATCAGTGGTGGGCAAGTTGTTGGAGGGAATCCTGAGGGATAGGATTTATATGTATTTGGAAAGGCAAGGACTGATTAGGGATAGTCAACATCGTTTTGTGCGTGAGAAATTGTGTCTCACTAACTTGATTGAGTTTTTTGAAGAAGTAACAAAGATGATTGATAAGGGCAGAGTGAACATACAACAGTACAAAACATTACAGGCCCTTCGGTCCTCAGTGTTTGACCAACCTGTTATCCTACTCTAAGATCAAACTAACCTACATACCATTCATTTGTCATCCATGTGCTTATCCAAAAGTTGCTTAAATGTCCCTAATGTATCTGACTCTACCACCACCGCTGGCAGTGCATTCCACGCACACACCACTCTCTGTCTAAAGAACCCTCCTCTGACATCTCCACTAAACCCACCTGTAATCACCTTACAAATATGTCCCCTAATGATAGCCATTTCTGCCCTGGGAAGAAGTCTCTGACTATTCACTCTATCTATGCCTCTCATCATTGTGTACATCTCTATCTAGTCACCTGTCATCCTTCTTCACTCCAAAGAGAAAAGCCTTTGCTCCCTCAACCTTTCTTCATAAGATATGCCCTCCAGTCCAGGCAGCATCCTAGGAAGGTAGTGAATGTGATCTATATAGACTTTAATAAGGCATTCAATAATGGTAGACTGGTTAAATCACACAGAAAAGAAGGAGAACTAGCCATTTGGATACAAACTAGGCTCAAAGGCAAAGACAGAGGGAGATGGTGGAGGGATGCTTTTCAGACTGGAGGCCTGTGACCAGTGGTATGCCACAAGGATTGATGCTGGGTCCACTGCTTTCAGACATTTACATAAATGATTTGGATGTGAACGTAGGAGGTGCAGTTAGTAAGTTTGCAGATGACACCAAAATTGGAGGTGTAGTGGACGGCAAAAAAGGCTACCTCAGAGTACAATGGGACCTTGTCGAGATGGGCCAATGGACTGAGGAGTGACAGATGCAGTTTAATTTAGATAAATGTGAGGTGCTGCATTTTGGAAAGGCAAATCAGAGCAGATGGAATTTAATCTAAATAAACGTGAAGTGCCACATTTTGGTGGGGAATATCAGAGCAGGACTTATACATTTTATGGTAAGGACCTGGGGAATGTTGCTGAACAAAGAGACCTTGGAGTGCAGGTTTATAGTTCCTTGAAAGTGGAGTCACAGGTAGACAAGATAGTGAAGAAGGTAGTTGATATGCTTGTCTTTATTGGTCAGAGCATTAAGTATAGGAGTTGGGGGGTCATGTTATGGCTATACAGAACATTGGTTAGGCCACTTTTGGAATACTGCATGCAGTCTTGTCTCTCTGCTGTGGGAGGGATGTTGTGAAACTTGAAAGGGTTCAGAAAAGGTTTATAAGGACATTGGCAGGGTTGGACAGCTTGAACTATAGAGTGAGGCTGAGTAGGCTGGGGCTAATTTCCCTGGAGTGTCGGAGACTGAGGGGTGACCTTATAGAGGTTTATAAAATCGTGAGAGGCATGGACAGGGTGAATAGCCTACATAAAGTGAGAAGGGAAAAATTAAAAAGGGATCTAAGAGGTAACGTTTGCATGCAGATGGTGATGCATATATGGCATGACCTGCCAGTGGAAATGGTGCAGACTGTACAATTACAACATTTAAAAGGCATCTGGATGGCTATATGGATTTAGAGTGAAATGGGCCAAATGCTGGCAAATGGGACTAGATTAGGCTAGGATATCTGGTCGGCATGGACGAGTTGGACCGAAGGGTCTATTTTCATGCTGTACAGCTGTGATTCTATTTCCACCCTTAGAATGACTTCAAACATGTACTTTATCCATGCCTCTTATCATTTTATATCTTCCATCAAGTTGCCCCTCATCATCCAATGGTCTAGTGAATGCAATCCAAATTTGTACAATCTCTCCTTATTGTAAATACACTCCAATCCGAGCAACATTTTGGTAAAATTGAACCTAAACTGTTAGAATTATTTTGTGTTGCAAACCATTTGTCCAGACTTGGGACTGTCCCTAATCTTGACCACCAGTGTTCTTCCATGATCTCATTTTGCGCTCCTAATTGCTTTCTTAAGTTCCTCCCAGCACTTCCTATACTCAACTAGGTTCACCATTGACTTGCACCATTTGTACCTGTTACATGTCTCTTTTCCTTTTTATCCAATTCTGAAAATTCCCAAACATCCAGATTCTCTGGGCTTGTTGCTCCAACATTTCACTATAAAGGGAACATATTGAGCCTGTACTCCCCCAGTGACTTCCACTCTTCTGCTGCACATTTACCCTCAAGTAGCTGTTCCTCATCCTCTTTCATCAGATCCTGTATTTTTCCTTAAGGTACTTCAATATTGTGGCTGCTATCACTAAAGTGCTCCTCCATTACCACCTTGACCACTTGTCTGGCTTCATTCCCTCGTAGGACCATCCACATGTTGGCATAAAAACCTCTCCTGTATTCACTTCAAGAAATCTACCCTCTCTCAACCTCTTATACAGTGATCATCCAAATTGATACTGAAATCCTTTAACATAATTATCCTATTATTGTTTCTACACATCCCAGCGAATTATCTACATATCGGCTCCCCACTTGTCCACTGATTGTTTGGGGGGGGGCGAGTAGTGGGGGTCTAAAATGTACTCCTACCACTGTGAAATCGTCCCAGTGATCCAGGAATCTGAAATGCTCCGAAACGAAGCCGCACATTCATCTGCTCTACTCACCTATTTCTGTGCTTGTTAGCCTGTGACACCAAACGTAATCCTGAGATCTACCACTTTTGAGGTCCTGCTCTTTAGTCTACTATCTAGCTCTCTGAACTCTTGATGCAAAACCTCATCCTATCTATATCATTGGTGCCAATTTGTACCACAATCTCTGTCTTATCACCCTCCCCTTCAGCAAATGCTCAGTGATATTCCTCAGAGAAATGCCTGTCTCCTCCTCTAACTAGTGAATTCCCTATCACTATAACTTTTGCTTTCTTCTTCCTCCCCTCCAGTACAGTCAGTATGTGGTGCCAGAATCCTGGCTCTACTCCCTTCAGATACTCCCTTCCTCAGCTTTCAGAATGTGTCCAATTTGTGAGTGATACTGCAGGGGATTCCTGCACTACTACCTGTTTCTACTTCACTGCCTGTACCTAAGTACAGTGAAAAGCTTTGCTTATGAGCAATGCACACAGATCATAATAAGCAAGGACATGCAGATCATAGGGTGAAAACAACTTGGACAGAGATATCCAGGTTACATTGCACAGGGTGTGCACTGGGCAAGATTGACATTATTTGAGAGATTGACATTATTTGAAGTTAGAGGGTCCATTCATCAGTCTAAATACCAGCAGCGAAGAAGCTGTTCTTGAACTTGCTGGTGCACATGTTCAAGCTTCTGGATCTTCTACCTGATAGGGTGGCACGGTGGCTCAGTGTTTAGCACCGCTGCCAGGGACCCAGGTTCGATTCCAGCCATTAAATTGCCCATAGTATTCAGGGATATGTAGGTTAGGTGCATTAGTCAGGGGAAATGTAGTGTAATAAGGTAGGGGAATGGGTCTAGGTGGGTTACTCATCAGAGGGTTGGTGTGGACTTATTAGGCCTAATGGTCTGTTTCTACACTGTAGGGATTCTGTATTCTAGAAGAGGTTGTAGGAGAGCATTGCTGAGGTGCGATTGGTATTTGATGTTGTTGGCAGCCTTTCCGCCACAACGAGCTATGTAAATGGAATCCATGGATGGAAGGTTGGTTTCTATGGTAGTCTGGCTGTGCACACAACCTTCTGTAGTTTCTTAAGGTCCTGGACAGAGCAGTTGCCATACCAGGTTGTTATGCATCTGTACAGTATGCTTTCAATGGTGCATCTGTACAAATTGGTGAGGGACCTTGTGGACATGCCAAATTTCCTGAGCTGTCTGAGGAAGAAAAGGTGTTGCTGTGCCTTCTTGACTGTCGCATCTACATGGGAATGCCAGGAGAGGTTGTTGGTTATCATCACTCCTTGCAACGTGATGCTCTGCACCCTCTCAATATCAGCTCTGTTGATGTAGATCATAAAACATAGGAGCAGAAATTAGGCCATTTGGCCCATTGTTTCTGCTCCGCCTTCAATCATGGCTGATAGGTTTTTCAGCTTCATTTTCTGCTTTTTCCCCGTAACCTTTCATCTCCTTGGCATTCAAGAACTTATCCTAGAAGAACTCTGGAAAGACAAGAATATTGTAATCCTACCGGTGGACAAAGGGCGCATGACTGAACAGGGCACAAAACATCACGACTAGCAGATACTAACATTTACCAACAGATGGCAACAGACCCAACACAACTGGAAAACTGCATTATAGCTAACCCTGAAAAATCTATACAAGATGGGTGAAATTAACAAGATTGATTACCAAAAAATGAAGCCAGAAGGATCCAACATACCCTGATTATATGGACTCTTCAAGGTACACAAATCAGAGGTCCCCCTCAGACCCAAAGTTTCACTTCTGGGTACACTGACATACAGACTAGCAAAGGAAGTACAACTGAGACTGAAACACCTGGTAAACAGCTCAACTCACTCCATCCACTCCACATCATCAATAGATGAAGATGGGATTATAATTCCCTTTGACACGACTGCACTGTTTACCTCCACAGACATCTCCCTAGCTAAAAAAACACTAGTCTTGCTACTAGATGGACCAGTGATGCAGACACCTGCCAACATCAACACCATCAGCAAGGACAGCACCCTCAAACTACTGGATCTGTGCCTTACTACCCACTTCATCTTCAACAGCCAGGTATACAGATAAATCAACAGAACACTCATGGGATCACCAACACCAGGATTAATAGTGGAAGCTGTAATGCAAAGACTAAAATGGACAACTCTTCCCACTATCCAGCCTAAACTTTGGATCCGCTGTGTGGATGACAGCTTCATCATTACCAAATGCGCTCTATTGTAAGAAACCCAGAACTCATAAGCAGCATCCTCACCGCATAAAATTCACCAAGAAAGAAGGGAACAACCAACTTCGTGGTTAAACACAAGGCCAATGGTGAACTCCAGACCAGTGTATACAGGAAGGCCAACCATACTCAACTATAACAGCTACCATCCCAACACCCTGAAACAGAGGGTTTCCGCAAACAGAGCTGCATCAGAACATTGTTCAAGCAAGCCATAACACACAGCAGCACCCAGGGCTGTGCAAAGTCAAAGAAGAACACCTATACAGTGCCTTCAAAAACAATGGTTACCCAAAAGAATGTAGCCCAAAAAAACTCTACCTACATAACAGACCACAACAAGACCACATAACACATCTAGATACACTGGTCACTCTGCCATACATCAAGGACATATCAAAAATGATCACCAGACTACACGAACCCCTAGGTATCACAAACCAACAAATACACTATGACAGCTACTGACAAATATAAGGGATCCCATACCCACAACTAACAGAACCAACATTACATATGAACTGCCACGTAAAGACTGCCACAAACGTTACATAGGGCACACTGAAAGAAAACTAGCCATCAGGGTACACAAGCATCAACTACCCACCAAGAGACAGGGTCAACTCTCACTTGTTTTCATACACATAGACAAAGAAGGACAGTAATTCAACTGGGACAACCTATCCATCCTCGGACAAGCCAAACATAGACATGCACAGCATTCCTAGAGGCCTCGCATTTAACCTGGAACTCAATTAACAAACATGTAGAGTTATCCCACATATATCAACCACCAAGAAACAAAACTAGAAATGATATCACTCACCTCAGCAAACTGGGACACAAATAGCAAGCGGGACTGAACATTTAACGCTTCACTGGAGGCACATGATCGAGGTTACCTAATATGGCGATGAAACTTCTGCAAACAAACGTGTCAGCTCAGTGAGCAAGTCAACAACATTATCTACAACCTGAGCTACAAATCTTCTCAAGAACATTGAAAACGTATCTATTTATGTTTTAAATATACTCAATGACTTAGCCTCCACAGCTTTCTATGGTAATGAATTCCACAGATTCGCCAGTATCTGGCTGAAGAAGTTTCTCCTTATCTCCGTTCTAAAGGGTCTTCACTTTACTCTAGGGCTATGCTTATGGGTCCTAGTATCTTCTGCCAATGGAAACATCTTCCCAATGTCCACTCTGTCCAGGACAATCAGTATTCTGTAAAATTCAATCAGATCCTCCCTCATCCTTCAAAACTCCATCCAGTATAGTTCCCAAGTCCTCGCAAGTTACCCATATGTTAAGTCTTTCATTCATGGGATCATTCTCGTGAATCTTCTCTGGACAAGCTCTAGGGTTCAATACATTCTTCTTACGGTATGGGGCCAAATATTGCTCACAATATTCTACATGTGGTCAGACCAGAGCTTTATAAAGCTTCAGAAGTACATCCCTGCTTTTATTTTCTCATCCTCTTGCGATGAATGAAAACATTGTATTTGCCTTAACTACCTTAGCCTGCAAGCTTACCTTAAGAGAAACTTGGACTAGGACTACCAGGCCCTTTGCACTTTTCTGAATTTTCTCCCCATTTAGTAAATAGTCCATGCCTCATGGCAGTTCTTCCTACCAATGTGCATGACCTCACACTTTCCCACATTGTATTTCATCTGCCACTTCTTTGCCATCCTCTTAACCTGTCTAAATTTTGCTGCAGCCTCCCCGCCTCCTCAATACTACCAGACTTTCCACCTACCTTTTTGTCAACAATCTGATGAAAGAGCAGCACTCCGAAAGCTAGTGCTTCCACATAAATCTGTTGGACTATAACTTGGTGTTGTGTGATATTTAACTCCCCAGTCCAACACCGGGACCTCCAAATCACACCTTTTTATCATCATGTAGATGGGAGCATGTTCTCCTCCTTTCTTTCTGAAAGGAATGATCTGTCTTCACTTTTGCTGATGTTGAGAGAGAGATTGTTCTCATTGCACCACATCACCAAGCCTTGTATCTCTCTTCTGTATTTTGACTTCTTGTTGTTTGATATCCATCCTACCACAATGGTGTCATCAGCAAACTTGTAGACGGTGTTCATTAAGAATTTGCTAACATTGTTGTAGCTGTACAGAGAGTACAGTGGAGGGGAGGGCTCCAAGGTTGAGTGTTATTGTGCAGAAGGGGCTGTTGCGTATTTTCATTGATTGCGGTCTGTGAGTCAGAAAGCTGCGGATCCACTGCAGAGGGTGGTGCCGAGACCTAGGTTTTGGAGTTTTGAGATCAGTCTGGAGGGGATATAGTGTTGAAGGCAGAGCTGTAGTTGATGAGCAGGAGTCTGACATAGGTGTCCTGGTTGTTCAGATATTCCAGGGATGAGAGCAGGGCTAGGGAAATGACACATGCTATGGACCTGTTATGCCGGCAGGCAAATTAGAGGATTGAGGCAAGCTGGGAGACTACAGTTGATGTGGACCATGATGAGCTTCTCAAAGTACTTTCTGATAATGGAGTCAGAGCTACTGGGCAGTAGTCATTAAGGCAGGTTGCATGTACTTTCTTAAATACTGGGATGTTGGTGGTCTTCTTGAAGCAGGTGTGGACTTCGGCTTGCAAGAGGGAAGATTGAAAATGTTGTAATACCTCCACCAGCTGGTTTGCACGAATCCAAGTGCTCAGCTGGAGACTCCATCTGGGCACATCGCTTTCCTTGGATTGACTCCTTAGAAGATTGATCTGACAACTGCAGCAGTGACATCGGGTACAGATGTATCTAGGGCTGTTAAGGCAAGTAACACCGCGCTGCTGGCATTCTGCTTGAACTGACTGCAGAAAGCATTGAGTGTTATCAAGGAAGGATGTGTTTTTGTCTGCTATCTTGATTTGTTTAAGTTTGTATCCCGTAATAGAGTCACAGAGTCCTTCAGCACAGAGACAGGCCCAAACTGGTCCATGCCCAACTAAAATGTCTATCAACGCTAACCCGATTTCCTGCACTTTCAATCTCACCTTCAGGCCAGCATAGAACATAGAACATAGAACATAGAACAATACAGCACAGAACAGGCCCTTCGGCCCACGATGTTGTGCCGAACATTTGTCCTAGCTTAAGCATCCATCCATGTACCTATCCAATTGCCGCTTAAAGGTCACCAAAGATTCTGACTCTACCACTACCACAGGCAGCGCATTCCATGCCCCCACCACTCTGGGTTAAGAACCTACCCCTGACATCTCCCCTATACCGAGGTAAAAACAATGACTGCAGATGCTGGAAACCAGATTCTGGATCAGTGGTGCTGGAAGAGCACAGCAATTCAGGCAGCATCCGAAAAGCTTCGAAATCGACGTTTCGGGCAAAAGCCCTTCATCAGGAATAAAGGCAGAGAGCCTGAAGCGTGGAGAGAT
>NC_057719.1:89712828-89723385 GCF_004010195.1 Chiloscyllium plagiosum | reverse complement strand
GGGTTATCCCTATTCCTTTTTTTGAACAGGGGCACAACATTCGCTACTCTCCAGTCCCCTGGTACCACCCCCGTTGACAGTGAAGATGAATAGATCATTGCCAACGGTACTGCAATTTCCTCTCTTGCTTCCCACATAATCCTAGGATATATCCCATCAGGCCCGGGGGACTTGTCTATCCTCAAGTTGTTCAAAATGTCCAACACATCTTCCTTCCTAACATGTATCTCCTCTAGCTTACCAGTCCATTTCACACTCTCCTCTTCAACAATACGGTTCCTCTCATTCGTAAATACTGAAGAAAAGTACTCATTCAAGACCTCTCCTATCCCTTCCGACTCAATACACAGTCTCCCACGACTGTCCTTGATTGGACCTACCCTCGTTCTCGTCATTCTCATGTTTCTCGCATGTTTTCCCTTTTTTCTTGTACTCTGTGGTGCAAGTCTGCTGCTCCTGCAGGTAACTGAGTCAGGAATGGTCGAGGTGGGCCTCCCGAAGGGAGGGAGGTTTCAAGATTACAGTTCGGACCTGGGCTGGACTGGTCTCCTTGGGGATGGGTCATGGCAATGGAAGTTTTGTTCCTGGAATGTCCAGGGTGTATGCTCCTGCAGGTGGATCAGGCTGGGCCTCCTCGGGATTGAGTAGTTGCGGGGTCGGGGAGTGGGCCTAGGTTAGTTGGGTCTCCTTGGGGTCACGCTGCCAATTGAGGTTGGCTCCTAAATTGTTTGGGCTTCCTCGGGGCTGTATTGTTCTGGGTCTGGAGTTAGGTGCTGGGCTGTTCGGGTGCTCTTGTGGATGAGTCGCTGTTGGGACCGAATCTGTTCCAGGCTGGGGTCAGATCACTGCGGGTCTGGGGGTCAGATCATGGTTCCAGGTTTCTTTGTGGGTCCTGCGGTAAGGCTGTAGGTCTGCCCAGTGTCTGCGAGTCCAGCGTCGATAGTAACTGGTCCTGGATACCCTTAGGATCCTCAAACCTGCAAGTAGATTTAAAAGAACATTATCAGTCATTTTTACAGATTCTGAATATAAGTTTAAAAGTGGACAGCTGTAATTCTGCTGTAGGGAACTCGCAAGACATGGTGTTGGCGCCACCTTTAGGAAGTGATAGCCACAATTCAGGAAGTTTCCTGGCTTGGGAGACCTGTTTTGGCATGAAGTGCATCATCAGAATGAATTTTCACCTGAGGGGAGGGTTTGGGATGTAGTTGAGCAGACGACACAGGAAGAATCCACAGGAGCTGCTGAATGCCAAGGCAGGCTATTATTTTTACTACTGTGTGCACAAGTGAAAGAAAACGGGCAGCGTAACAACCCACAGGAAAGAGATTATTGATAATGCAGAAGATAATAACTTGAGGAAGAGTTCGACAAGAGATTAAAGAATATGTGCTCAGCAATTTACTGGCAGCAATGGAATGTGGTATAGTTCTTGCCAAATCCTCTAGATAGACCCAACAGAACTGGAACTCATGCCAAGTAACTCACCTCTGATGCCTATCGACAATCACAAATAAGGAGTGTGATGGAATGCTTCCACTTCCTTGGATAAGGACAGCTGCAACAATACTTAAGCAGTTCCACACTATCCAGGACAAAGCAGTTTGCTTGATTGGTATCCCATGCATTCACCTTCAATATGCACTCAATCCACTATTTCACAGAGGTGGCAGCGTGTACAATTAACAAGATGCACTCCAGAAATTCACCAGAACATTCCAAATCTATCACCATTACCATCTAGATGGACAAGGCAGTAGAAATATCTCCAAGCCACTCAAGGAAATATATCATTGTTCTTTCATTATTGATTAGATTAGATTAGATTACTTACAGTGTGGAAACAGGCCCTTTGGCCCAGCAAGTCCACACCGCCCCGCCGAAGTGCAACCCACCCATACCCCTACATTTACCCCTTACCTAACACTACGGGCAATTTAGCATGGTTGAACCCGGGTCTCTGGCGCTGTGAGGCAGCAGTGCTAACCACTGTGCCACCGTGCCGCTGTGTCAGAATACTGGAACTCCCATTTTAATGGTGCAATGAACTGCAACGATTCAAGAAGGTGATTTACCATCACTTTTATTTTGGGGGGAGGGGTGGCAGGGGTAGAGACTTCATTTGTGAAGCACACTCCAAGTACAAAGCTCATTGAAAATATAACACTCTGTAAGAGCAATTATTAGTTGTCGAGGAAGTCTTTCATGAAAAGTGTAATTTAATGAGTATGAGCTGTAAAGAGAGACTAGAAAAACTTGGGTTGTTTTCTCTTGAGCAACGGAGGCTGATGGGAGACTTGATAGAAGCCCATAAAATTATGTGATGCATAGAAAGGGTTGACGGTCAGGATCTTTTTCACAGAGTTGAAATGTCTAATACTAGGGGGCATGCATTTAAGGTGAGAGGAGGAAAGTTCAAAGGAGATGTGGGGGGCACGTTTTTTAACCAAAGAATAGTAGTAGTCTGGAACGAACTGCCACTAATGAGGGAATTTAAGGGACTTTCACATAAGAACATGAATACGAAAGGAATGGAGGGATATGGATCAAGGGCAGGCAGAAGGGATTAATTTCATTTGGCGTCATGTTCGATACAACAGCTTAGGCTGAAGGACCCATTCTAGTGCTGTACATTTCTATGTTTTAAAAATAAAATTACATTGGGATGCAGTTGTGCAGTGGTCTAGTAATTCACAGTCCCAGTTTGACATTCTGAGGATATGTGTTCAATTACTATGGCACCTGGTGGAATTTAACAAGTTCATTGAATAAATCTGGAATTGAAAGTCAGTCTCAGTAATGGTGTCCATAACATCTATTATTGACTATCCTGAAACCCTATCAGGTTCAGCAATTGCAGTTTGGGGAGGAAATCTTCCACTCTTACCTAGTCTGACCTCTATATGGCTCCTGAGCCACGGTAATTCGGTTGACTTTAACTGCCCTCTGAAATGTGAGACACTCAGTTCAAGGATGGAGCCAACTTGGCTAAAGCTATGGAGCAAAAAGAATGTCACACTATAGACATACCACAGACCACCAGACACACCTGAGATGTACAGAATGGAAACAGACCCTTTGGTTCAACTCATCCATGCCGATCAGATATATACAGCTAGTCTCATTTTCTGGCATTTGTTACATACCCCTCCAAACTCTTCCTATCAATGTACCTACCCAGATGCCTTTAAGTGTTGTAATTGTATCAGCCTCTATCACTTCCTCTGGCAGCTGAGTCTATACACGCATCACACTCTGTGTGAAAAAGTTGCCCCTTAAGGGTCTTTTAAATGTTTCCTCTCTCACCTGAAATGTATACTGTCTTGTTTTGGACTCCCTTTTACTCTGGGGAAAAGACCTTGTCTATTTACCCTATCCATGCCCCTCATTATTTTATAAACCTCTATAAAGTCACCCCTCAGCCCCCAATGTTCTAGGGAAAATAGCCCCAGTCTATACAACCTCTCCCTCGAGCTCAAATCCTTCAACTTGGCAACATCCTTGTTCAAAAGCAATTCAGGATGGTCAACAAGTATTGACCTTGCTAATGACACCATATCTCAGGAAAGAGTAAATAAAATCAAACATCAGTTTCTTCAAAATGCATCATGTTGAATTTGAAATGAAAATTTTCTTTTTATGGCATGCTTAAAACTAGTAAACCAATTCTGAAGAATCAGCCACATGCTCTACATCTATCCTAGCCCCCCCAAAACCCCACCCATGAGCCTTACCACATATTCACCATCGCCCCTCAACCTCAAACTTACTGAGGCTGAATGGTCCATCCTCAGTAAAGGGTTCATATGTTTGTGCCCTTCCGCCCCCATCTCAACGAATTCTCTACCTGCAACGACATGGAGCTCTTCTTCCACTGCCTCCGCCTCTGTGCTTTGTTTTCTGACAAATATTCCCAACATTCCATTGCAGCCTCTTCCTCTCCAACAGATCCATCCAGTCCACCTCCACCAATATATATCACCCTCTCCCACCTCCAACCTTCCTCTTCCATTTGGACACCACCCCTCTGTTGGCCTCGTACCCGTCCTAGACCTCTTCGTTGCTGACTGCCGATGTGACATCGGCTGCCTCAATATCTTCACCCCCTCACCCTCTCCGAATGTGCAGTGCTCCACACCCTCCACACTAATCCCCGCTTCACCAACAAACCCACTGACAAAGGTGGGGCGGTGGTAGTCTGTAGGACTGGCCTCTATTTTGCAGACGCCGAACGCCAGCTCTCCAACACCACACCCCACATCCCCCCTAACCACAACCACACCACAGCCCATCAGGCCAAAATCACTGACACTGTTTGTGATCTCCACTGACTCCACCTCATAGTCCCCCAGCCCCACACTGCCCAGTTCTTCCTGCTCCCCAAGGTCCACAGGCCTAACTACACCAGCTGACCCATCATCTCAAGCTCCTGCCCCACCAAACTTATTTCTCCCTATCTCATCTCCATCCTTGTTGGTCCAGACATTTCCCACTGGCATCCGCGACACTAACCATGCTCTCCACCTCTTCAGTAACTTCCAGTTCCCCGGTCTCCAGCACTTTCTCTTCACTATATACGTGCAGTCCTTAGACACATCCATACTCCACAAGGATGGCCTATATGCACTGCAGCCTCTTCCTCTCCAGCAGACCCATCCAGTCCCCCTCCAATATATAACCTCCTCTGCCTCACCGAACTAGTCCTCACTTTTAATAACTTTTCCTTCAACTCTTCCCATTTGCTCCAAAACCAGGGGGTGGCCATTGGCACATAGATAGCTGACAAAGAGGCAGGCATAGCTGGGGCCTATGTCAAAGAGTTCCTCTTCAGTACCTACACAGACACTGTGCCCCAATGCTTCTGTCACATTGATGACTGCATCAGCACAGCGTCCTGCACCCAGGCTGAACTGGAGCAGCTCATTGACTTCAAATTCTCTTTGTCTATCTTGGACACCTTCCTCCCCTTTTTTGACCTCTGTCTCCATCTCTGGCACCAGTCTACAGACAGACGTTCACTATAAACCCACAGACTCCCATAACTACCTGGACTACACCTCCTCCCACCCAGTATCCTGCAAGAACTCCATCCCGTTTTCCTAATTCCTCTGTCTCTGTCGCATCTATTCGGACGAGAAGACATTCCACTCCCAAGCATACCACTCCACCAGTCTCCACATCCAACATAATCATCCTTAAACACTTCTAGCAACTCCAATTAGACCCCACCACCAAGAAAGTCTTCCTCTCTCCATCTCTCTCTGCCTTCCGCAAGGACTGTTCCTTTGCCAATCCTTGGTTTGCGCCACTCTCCCCACCAACCCCACCCCTTACCTTCACCTGCAACCATAAAAGTTGCGAAATATACTGGCACATCACCCTCTCTAACCAGGGCCCCAAACAGTCCTTCCAGGTGAGAAAGAGATCCACCTGCCTCTCCTCCAACCTAGTATACTGTATCCGGTGCTGCTTTGGTTCTCTACATTAGTGAGACCAAACGTAAACTCAGTGCATGTTTTGCCAAGCAACTCAGTTGGGCCCGCAGATGCCAACCTGATCTTCCGGTCACCACTCATTTTAATTCCCCTTTCTATTCCCTTTCCAACATGGTCATCCTTGGTCTCTTCCACTGCCACAGCGAATCAGACCGCAAATTAGAGCAACAATACCTCATCTTCTGCCTGGGCAGCCTATAGCTTGGAGGACTCAACATTGAGTTCTCCGATTTCAAATAACCTCCCTGCCATCCCCCGATTCCCCTTCCTGTCCCTCTCCTTCTCTTCCATTCATGAACGGACCCTTCCTTCCAGCTACCAACCGGATTCATTTCTCCTAGGTTGTACCTGCTACCTGTCAATATTAGAGTGGTGCTGGAAAAGGACAGCAGGACAGGCAGCATCCAAGGAGCAAGAAAAATCGACGTTTCATGCAAAAACCCTTCATTCCTGATGAAGGGCTTTTGCCTAAAACGTTGACTTTTCCTGGTCCTTGGATGCTGCTTGACCTGCTGTCCTTTTCCAGCATCACTCTAATCTTGACTCTAATCTCCAGCATCTGCAGTACCCACTTCTGTTGCATACCTGCTACCTGTGTTCATCTATCACTACCTCACCATTCAACCTTTCTCCCCACTTGAAACCCTCCCCATCCTGAACTGCAGCTCCGCGTACACCCACCCCCAGTTCTGAAGAAAGGTTACACCTGAAATGTTGACTTCTCCACCTCCTGATGCTGCCTGGCTTGCTGTGTTTTTCCAGCCTCCTGCCTGTTTACCATCCATTCTTCATGGTGGCTGGCTTTAGGGGATAGGTAATGAGGAGAGATTATGAGAGAGAAATTACACCATTAATTTCTCTATGATTTGGAAGGTTATGGGGTGATCTGATCAAAGTCTTCAAGGTATTAACCGGAAAAAAAAACAAGATAGATAAACTATTTTCATTGTTTGGAGATTCAAGACTACCGGGCATATTTTAAAAATTAGGGTCAGACTGTGTAGGAGAGACGCTAGGAAACACTTAACACATAGATGATGTTTGGAACTCTTCTGCGATGGCAATTGAAGCCACATCAGTTGTTAATTTTAAATCTAAGATAGATACATTTTTGTTAAGTGAAGTTATTAGAGGATATTGACCAAAGAATGTTATATGGAGTTGAGTCGCAGATCAGCTGTGATTGCATTGAATGGTGGAACAGGCTTGAGGGGTTGAAAAGCCTATTCCTGTTCGTGTGTTGCGTGATGGAGAACTCCACACCTTCAATCTGGAAACCTCTGCTCTGTCCCTATTGAACACCAATGGGATTGGAACAACAACGGGTTAAAATCCAGTGGAGGTTCCTTTGCTCACTTCCATTAAAAATAACTTATCCCTTACACTGATCACCATCAAGAGATTCTGGGATGGGGTATTGTGGAGCTAAAAGCCCACTTCGCTTATCAGCAAGGAGCTTGTCAGCAATGACGTAAAGCACTGCAGCGAGGGACATCTAGGACAGTGTTGAGGCGATGATCCAGCCCTGCTTGACATCCATCCAAAGGGGGATTGGAACAACAACGGGTTAAAATCCAGTGGAGGTTCCTTTGCTCACTTCCATTAAAAATAACTTATCCCTTACACTGATCACCATCACGAGATTCTGGGATGGGGTATTGTGGAGCTAAAAGCCCACTTCGCTCATCAGCAAGGAGCTTGTCAGCAATGACGTAAAGCACTGCAGCGAGGGACACCTAGAACAGTGTTGAGGCGATGATCCAGCCCTGCTTGACATCCATCCGAAGGGTGAATGGGTTGGTGGTGGAGCTATTTGTCATAACCAGCTGCCGTTGCGGACCAGACAAAGGATGGTGACAAACCTCATGGTGCAACGAAAGCAAAGAATGCTCCATAATGCTTCCAGATTGATGGTGTCAAAGGTCTTTGTAAGGTTGAAGGAGGCCATATACAGGGATAGGATCTTTTCTCCACATTTCTCCTGCTGCTGTCAAGTAGCAAAAATTATGTCCATGGTGGCCCGCTGTGGCTGAAGCCACACTGAGACTGCAGCAGGAATTACTCAGCCACAGGGAGGAGACAGTTGAGGAGGACTTTAGCAATGACTTTTCCAACAGTCAACAGCAGGGATATCCCCTGTAGTTAACAGAGTCAGACATGTTCCCTTTTTTGAAAATACTCATGACTGTGGCATCTTGGATACTTTCTTCCTTTCAGATAAGGCAGACATTGGCATGTAGCTACAGTAGGAACTCTGTGCCTCCGCACGTCAATGCCTCAGCAGGAATACCATCTGTTATTTTTAAGCGGGCGGATGGCCTTTTCAATTACGTGCAAGGCTTGTGCATTGCAGAGGTCATAGCATGTATTATGCTACAGGATGAATTTAACAATTTACACGTGCATAGTACTCACCACTGACGGACCTAGCACTGACCTGGCTCCAAGAGTGAGACACATCTGTCAGTTCCGACTCGCCGCTTGGAACAGAATTGCAACCCCATTCAGGGAGATCATATTCAATGAGGTCCAGCTGACTTCATTCCAATTTTTATATTCCTACCCCTGTCCTGGGACATAGGCCCATTCTCTTTCCTGTAACATCTCCTGAGGCAATTTCACACCAGGTTGGGTTCCTTAGATCCAGCCTTGGATACTGCAAGCACATACTGGACTATGACCCGTCTCTTGCCCCTGGAGAGTCATAACAAAAATTCATCATCTTTTTCAGGTGGTAATGGCATCAAGGCCTGTCAGTCTAGTCCTCAGATGTTTCTTTGACACTCGGCAGACAGTGAGAATCCACAGGTTTTGACAGCCTTGCTGCATAATCTGAGTATGTTTTGGGACATAGTTTTGGGTATGTTTTGCTCCTGCCCCATTTCTAAGGTTACACATAACATGTGATCCACTAGCTTGCTCATCCCAACATTGTACATCAGGGGACCTGTCCTCACTTCAACCATGCCTATGACCCATGCAGAGCCATTCCTATGGTTGCAACATCAAACTTTTCCCTAGAAGTAAACTGCCTCTCTCGCTTAGAGGAATCTTGCATCTGGCACTGGCGTTCGTGATGCTGGTTCATCCTCCTCACAAGGTTTGGGAAGATCAGACTTAACTTGGTGTGGAGTCTTCTTCCATTAGCAACTCATCTGCAGCTGTCCCTGTAGTTGTTCGAGAGGTGGCTCTATGAACAAACAGATACTGGGACAGTTTGATTTTGAGTGAAGTTGTAGGTTATTTCTTTAAGCCTGCATTCAATGTCTGGACTACTCTTTCTGCCAGACCATCAGAAAATGCATGGAGCATCACGACATGTCGAATGACTTCTGGAAATATTCAAAACTCCCTGCTGGTAAGTGATTGCCCGTTGTCTGTCACCAGCACATCCAGAGTTGGTGTACTGTAAAAAATGCTCACAACTTTTCAATTATTGTCCCCACTTTTGACAAATGAATTTTATGCAAGTTCAACCACTTTGAATGTGTGTCCACAATGATTAAAACCATAGACCTCACGAAAGGTTGACATATCATAGTTGATGTGTCCCGGGTTTACCTGGCCAATCTCATGGAAGTGGTGGAGATGCTCCAGGTAATTGTCGTCTTGTGGGTACTTGCCCACCAATTCTGGTCACCAGACATAACTTTGTGCCAACATCTTCATTTTGGAAACCATAGTTTCCTGGTGGAGTTCAGCCAGTCTCTGATGGTGACCTTTGCTTAGGTCAAACAATTTTGCATCCCATATTAGTATGGCATCCTCAATGGTGATCTGGTCTCATCAGGTCCAGAAATGTTTCAATCCTGGTTGTGAAGACCCTTTTTGTTTCCCACACAACCAACTGTTTTAATCTTGCCAGGATGGATCATTTTGTGTCTGATATTGTCAAGTGATGACCAAAAGGGCCTGGGGAACAAACTCTCCCAGTGGCAGCACTCGCCGTGCTGTATCCACCATTGGGATGCTGCTTAAGGCATCCCCATTGGGGGGAATCCAAGATGGCGGCGACCCAGCAAGTCTGAGTCTATAGTGCTCTTCCCAAGACTTGGGTAAAGTGGGTCACCCATCCCCATCACACTCACCAAATCATTCATAATAGCTGTTTCATTTAATTAGTTGCTTAGTATTACATTGAAACATTCTAATATTTAGTAAAAATGACCAAAGGGACGGGAGCCCGCAGCTCTCAGCAAGCAGGAACCCCTCCCCCACCCTCTCCAGCTGCAGCAGAGGCGTCCACAGCCGCCCCGGGGGCCTTACCTACAGTGACAAGCCTTGTGGAGATGATCTCCAAGCTGGACGCGAAGATCGATGCTTTTATCGAGGAGTCCCGAAGTCGATGGGACTCACTCTCGGCCGCGCTGCAGAAGCACGACCAAGACATTAAGGAAATCGAGCGCCAAGTCGGAGGGGCAGAGTTAAAGGCCGCGACCTCCGAAACTACAGCGCAATTCTCTAAGGTCCGGACTCTCGAGCAGCGAGTCCGGACCTTAGAGAATCATATTGATGACCTCGATAATCGAGGTCGTCGAAAAAATATTCGTTTGCTGGGCCTTCCCGAACGGGAAGAGGAAGGCCAGCTTACAGCGTTCCTGGAGCAGTGGCTGCCACAGCTTTTAAATCTGGAGGCTGGATCAGGCCGGGTAAGGGTAGAATGGGCCTACCGGGTCGCAATACGCGGGCCCGGCTCAAACCAGCACCCATGCCCGGTCCTGTTCCGGCTGCAGAGCTACAAGGAGAGGCAGATACTCCTGGAAGCCTCTAGAAATCTTGGAAAAGACCCCCAAGCTATGATCTACAAAGGATCCAAGATCATGCTATTTCAGGACTTTTCCCCGGCTCTGGTTCGAAAGAGGAAGGCATTCGACGAGGCGAAGAAGCGTTTAAGGCACTTAAATATTCAGTACTCCTTACGCTACCCAGCGATGTTACGCTTTAACCATGAAGGATCTGTATATAACTTTGGATCACCAGAAAAGGCTAAGGAATTCTTGGACTCTCTTAGATAAACTGTAGGACATAATGGATGTTGGTCTGCCTTCCCCCCCCCCCCCCC
>NC_057719.1:89707809-89709318 GCF_004010195.1 Chiloscyllium plagiosum | reverse complement strand
TTGGGCTTTTCGAACTTTCCTTCCCTGGACATGTACGGGAAGAGACTATTTTCTATCCTCTCTTTCTTGCAAGGAAAAATATTTTGGTGAACTGGGCGGCTGAGGGCCCCTCTGGACTTTCAAATTGGCACAGATTAATTATGGAATGTGTTCCCCTTGACTTCCTTACAAATATGGTGCACCGAAAGACCGAATTATTTTATAAAATATGGCAGCCCTTCTTGAATTACATTAATACAGATATTTCGGCTATCCTAACAAGGGCTTTTATTTAATTGAGATTACAAACCTGGCTGGTCCAGGGCCCCTTAGGAGAGGAATCCCGCACGAATACGGGTTATATTACATTTGATGTTAACACATTCCAAGCATGTAAGAGACTTAAATATACACTCAGCTTAGTTATAGGTTAGATTAGTAGATAGTTGAGTTTTGTTTTTTTTTTCTTTCTTCTTTTGTTAAATTTTGGTTATTGTATATTTGATTTAATTGTATATCAATGTTTATATTTGAGAGTTTTGTTTATTTTTGTAAACTTGTAAAAATGTTAAATTTCTAATAAAAATATCTATAAAAAAAGGCATCCGCATTTACTGGTTGGCCTCGCAGAGGGTGTTCCAAGTTGTAATTGTTTGCACTTAGAATAAGAGTTCATCGCGGATTTTGATCCAAAGCTAGAGATGGGATGGCCCTATTCTCAAGTGGCCCTTGCAGGAGTTTGTGGTCCATTACTGTTACAAATCAATGCCTGCAATAGGTATTGGTGGAACTTTTTCACAGTAAAGATTAGCGCCATACCTTCCTTCTCTATCAGAACGCATCTACATTTGGCATCAGCCAAAGTCGGGGAAGGATACACTATCAGGCATTCCTACCTTCTGAGCCGACAGTACCCTAGTACTTTACAGGAGGCAATGCATGTCAGTACCACATCACACATTAAATGAGGATAACTGCTTTCTCACTTAGACTCATAGAGATGTGCAGCATGGAAACAGTCACTTCGGTCCAACCTTTCCATGCCGACCAGATATCCCAACTCAATCTAGTCCCACCTGCCAGCACCTAGCCCATAGCCCTCCAAACCCTTCTTATTCATACACCCATCCAGATCCCTTTTAAATGTTGCAAATGTACTAGCCTCCAACATCTTTCTGACCAAATAAAGGAAAGCATACCAAACACCTTCTTCACTATCCTATCTACCTGCGACACCACTTTCAAGGAGCTATGAACTTGCACTCCAAGGTCTCTTTGTTCAGCAACGCTCCCTAGGACCTTACCATTAAGTGTATAAGTCCTGCTAAGATTTGCTTTCCCAAAATGCAGCACCTTCCATTTATCTAAATTAAACTCCATCTGCCACTTCTCAGCCCAGTGGCCCATCTGATCAAGATCCTGTTGTAATCAGAGGTCCCCTTCTTTGCTGTCCACAACACCTCCAATTTTAGTGTCATCTGCTAACTTACTAACTATACCTCTTATGCTCACATCCAAATCATTTATATA
>NC_057719.1:89680133-89707797 GCF_004010195.1 Chiloscyllium plagiosum | reverse complement strand
GAGGGGGAGGGGGGGGTAGGGAGAGGGAGGGAGAGGGAGGGAGGGAGGCCTCCAGTCTGAAAAACAACCCTCCTCCCTAAAGGCTGCTTCTTGGCTACACCATTATTTCCAAGGTTGACCCTTTCTCAATGCCAAATGGTAGGTGCCAACATGAAGGTCTTGTTGCATATGAATTTTCCTTAACATTCCACCAACCCAACGAAAGTCCTAAGCTCTGGTACAGACGTGGGAGCTGGGGCACTCTTGATCGCTCTCACTTTATATTTCAATGTGTGTAACCCGGTCTTGTTGATTGTGTCACCCTAGTAGGTCAGTTGAGGTGCCTTGGAACACACATTATTCCTTCCTAAGACCTTGTAGAAAATTTAAACACTATGACCAAGTTCTCAACATGCTCTTTATTGGTCTTCCCAGTTATTAGCACATCATTCAGATCAATGGTGACCTGGGGTTGAACTTGAAAAATGCTCACCTTCATTCACTGGAAAATTGCACAGGCTGATGATACTCCAAAGCGCAGTCTCATATACAGGCAGAAACCCTTATGGGCATTAATTACAGCATACTTATGGGAATTCTCATGTGATCACAATGGCAGGTAAGCATGGCTTATATCCAGCTTTTTGAGGACAGATCCTCTAGCAGATTTGCATGCAAGTCATCTATGCGATGGATTGAGTATTTATCCAGCTGAAAGAAAATGCTGTTCACAGTTTCTTTGAAACCTCCACAAACGCAAACCGATCCACGAATGGTTTTACCAGTGATGCCCATAGGTCACATTATCCTCGTTTTGATGATTCCTTTGCTTTCTAGCCTCTTGGTTTCTGCATCTGCTTTTGCACGCAACGTAAATGGCACTGGTCAGTGTAAACTTGATGGGCTGAATGGCCGGCTTCCATTCTGTAGAGATCCTATCAACCGCTAGGTGTCTGTTCGATAACACTCTACAGGCCTTATTATTAGCTGTGTAGGTCTTGCTATGTTCATCTTATCAAAATGCAACACCCTGCATTTATCTCAATTAACCTCCTTCTGACACTGCTTGGCCTATTGGCACAACTGATTAAGATCCCTTTGCAATCTTAAAATTCACACAACACCAGGTTGTAGTCCAACAGGTGTAATTGGAAGCACACTAGCTTTCGGAGCGCCGCTCCTTCATCAGGTGGTTGTGCAGGACACAATTGTAAGACACAGAATTTATAGCAAAAATTTACAGCGTGATGTAATTGAAATTATACATTGAAAAATACCTTGATTGTTTGTGGTTGCAATCTTAAAATTCACACAACACCAGGTTGTAGTCCAACAGGTTTAATTAGAAGCACACTAGCTTTCGGAGTGCCGCTCCTTCATCAGGTGGTTGTACAGGACACAATTGTAAGACACAGAATTTATAGCAAAAATTTACAGTGTGATGTAATTGAAATTATACATTGAAAAATACCTTGATTGTTTGTGGAGTCTTTCATCTGTTCAAATACTATGATAGTTTCACTTCATTCATGTGTAAATCACAAAACGTTTTTTTTAAAAGTTGCATTCCCAGGTTAGCTGTAACAATTGGTGTTAGCTAGACAATATGTTGAAGGTGTTAGCCCCTGTGTTCTCTGTCTGTGCCTTAATGTTTGGACTGATACTAATCTAAAAAGTGAGATAACAGAGTCTCACATAAATTCATGCAGTTTTTGAGCAAAGTACAATGTAACTCTGCAAGTACAAATTCACCCCACAAACGTATATGCATATGTGTGCATGTGGGTCTTTGTGTGTGTGTGTGTTGTGTGTGTCTGTCTGGCTTGGGGGGGTTGTGAGTGTGAGAGAGAGTGTATGTGTGTGTGTGTATGTGAGTGTAGAGTGTCTTAAATCTGTGAGGGGGTGCATGTGAGAGTGTGGGAGTGTGTGTATGTCTGTAGGAATGTGAGTTAATGTGTTGTGTCTGTAGGAATGTGTGTGTGTGTGTGTAGGAGTGTCCGTGTATGTATAGTGCAGCGGCGGTCACCTATAGTGTGACATGAATCCAAGGTCCCGGTTGAGGCCCTCCTTATAGGTACGGAACTTAGTGATCAGCCTCTGCTCGGCCACTTTTCGCTGCTGTCTGTCCTGAAGTCCGCCTTGGAGGATGGTCGCCCGAAGGTCCGAGGTCGAATGTCCTGGACCGCTGAAGTGTTCCCCAACTGGGAGGGAACACTCCTGTCTATTGATTTGTTGTGTGGTGCCCATTCATCCTTTGCCGTAGCCTTTGCTCGGATTCCCCAATGTACCATGCCCCAGGGCATCCTTGCCTGCAACATATAAGATAGACAACGTTGGCTGAGTCACATGAGTACCTGCCACATACGTGGTGGGAGGTGTCCCCACGTGTAATGGTGGTATCCATGTCCAGACTCTGACACGTCTTGCAGCGCCTACCATGACAGCATTGTATGGAGATGTCCTGAAAGCTGGGCTCGCCAACACATTCCCCACACCTCCACTGCTTACCTTTAAACAACCACCAAACCTCAAACAAATCATTGTTTGTAGCAAGCTGCCCAGCTTTGGGGAACACTTCAGCGGTCCAGGACATTCAACCTCAGACCTTCGGGTGACCATTCTCCAAGGTGGACTTCGGGACAGGCAGCAGTGAAAAGTGGCCAATCAGAGGCTGTTAGCTAAATTTCGTACCCATAGGGAGGGCCTTAACTGGGACTTTGGATTCATGTGACACTACAGGTGACCACCATTGCACTATACATACACGGACACACCTACACATGCGCACACACACACACATTCCTATATACACACATACACACGGACACACACACTGCCACATCACACATGCACCCCCTCACAAATTTAAGACACTCTCTCTCACACTCACAACCCCCCCAACCCAGACAGACGCAGACAGACACACATTTTTACATTTGTGGGGTGAATTTTTACTTGCAGAGTTACATTGTACTTTGCTCAAAAACTGCTTGAATTTATATCACTTTTTAGATTAGAATCAGTCTAAACATTATGGCACAGAGAACACCTTCGTCATATTGTCTAGCTAACACCAATTGTTACAGTTAACCTGAGAATGCAACTTTTAAAAAAAAGGTTTTGTGATTTACACATGAAAGAAGTGAAACTATCATGGTATTTGAACAGATGAAAGACTCCACAAACAATCAAGGTATTTTTCAATGTATAATTTCAGTTACATCACGCTGTAAATTTTTGCTATAAATTCTGTGTCTTACAATTGTGTCCTGCACAACTACCTGATGAAGGAGCGACGCTCCGAAAGCTAGTGTGCTTCCAATTAAACCTGTTGGACTATAACCTGGTGTTGTGTGATTTTTAACTTTGTACACCCCAGTCCAACACCGGCATCTCCAAATCATGTTTGCAATCTTAGATCACCTTCTTCACTGTCTTCTATACCACCAATGTTGGTGCCATCTACAAACTTACTAACCATGTTTCTTATATTCTCACCCAAACTGTTTCTATAAATGAGAAATGGTCACACATCTCCAGTCTGAAAAACAACCCTTCATTTTTTTTAAAACAAAAGGCGTAAACGGGAAAAAACCAAGACTCCCCAACACTGCCCCCATCAGACACTCCCGGCACAGGGACAGCACCGGGTGCAAAACTCTACACTTTCAAAATAGAAATTAAAGCTGCCTTGACTTTCTTAAACAAAATTAAATACATTATTACTTTGGGAAAAAAACAAAATAAATTAAACATAAATTGGCACTCCCTTGATTCATACCCACCAACCTCTTTTGAGTGCCAAAATCAAAATAAACTCAAGCAAATCAAACAAATGAACGGCTCTGATGAAGAGTCACCTAAACTTGAACCGTTAGCTTGCTGTCTCCATGGATGTTGTCTGACCCACTGTGATATCCAGCATTTGTTGCTTCCAACTAAATAATTAAATCGTCTTTGCTATGCCCCTATTGAACACTGCTGGATTGGGATAACCATGTTTTAAAATCCAGAGAATGCTCACTTGCTCATTTCAATTAAATATAACTTACCCCTTCCACTGATCCCCACCATGGGACTGGGACAGGGGCAGTGCTGGCCCAAAATAAAAGCTCACTTGGCTTTCCAGCTGGGAGTTTGTCGGCAGTGAGGTGAAGTTATGCAGCGAGAGAGATCGAGAACAGTATTGAGGCATTACCCTGCTGACACCGATCCAAAGCTAGCTCTTTCTGCCAGACTATTGGACAACACGTGAAGCTGAATGCAAATCGACTCAAGACCATAACAGATAAAGGCATAAATTAGGTCATTCAGCCCATCGAATCTGCACTGCCATTCAATCATGGCTGATAAGTTTCTCAACCTCATTCTCCTGCTTTGCCCCCATAACCCTTGATCCTCTTGACAATGGGTGGCACAGTGGTTAGCACTGCTGCCTCACAGCGCCAGAGATCCGGGTTTAATTCCTGCCTCAGGCGACTGACTGAGTGGAGTTTGCACATTCTTCCTGTGTCTGTGTGGGTTTCCTCCGGGTGCTCCGGTTTCCTCCCACAGTCCAAAAATGTGCAGGTTAGGTGAATTGGCCATGCTAAATTGCCCGTAGTGTTAGGTGAAGGAATAAATGTAGGGGAATGGGTCTGGGTGGGTTGCGCTTTGGCAGGTCGGTGTGGACTTGTTGGGCTGAAGGGCCTGTTTCCACACTGTAAGTAATCTAATCTAATCAAGAACCTATCTATCTCAGTCTTAAATACATTCAATGACCTGGTCTCCACAGCCTTCTGCAACAATAGTTAATCTATGAAATTCACTCTCTGCCTGAAGAAGTTTCTCCTTATCTCTGTTTTTACTCTAAGGCTGTGCCTTCAGGTCAGAGTCTCTCCGACCAATGGAAACATTTTCCCAACATCCACTCTGTCCAGGCTATTCAGTATTTTGCATGCTTCCATTAGATTCCCCCTCATCCTTCTTGACTCCACAGAATACAGACCTGGAATCCTCAAACATTCCTCATATGTTAAACTTCTCATTCTTGGGACCATTCTGGTCAACCTCCTCTGAACACGCTCCAGGGCCAGTACATTCTTCCTGAGATTTGAAGTCCAAAACTGCACACAATGCTCCAAATGTGGTCTGACCAGAGCTTTATAGAGCCTCAGAAGGACATCCATGCTTTAATATTCAAGTCTTCCCAAAATAAATGCCACCATTGCATTTCCCTTCCTAACTACTGTCTCAACCTGCAAGATTACCTTGAGAGAATCCTGGACTAGAACTCTCAATTTTCTCCTTATATAGAAAATAGTCTATGCCTCTATTCTTCCTACCAAAGTGCATGACCTTACACTTTTCCATGTTGTACTCCATGTGCTACACCTTTGCCCACTCTCCTAACCTGTCCAAACTCTTCTGCAGCCTTCTCAATGCTACCTGTGCCTCTACCTATCTTTGTATCATCTGCAAACTTAGCCAGAATACCCTCAGTTGCTTTGTTTGATCATTAATGTACAAAGTGGAAAGTTGTGATCCTAACACTGAGCCTTGCAGAACACCACCTGTCACTGGTTGCCATCCTGAGAAAGGCCCTTTTATTCCCATTCTCTGCTTTCTGCCAGACAGGAGAAACTGAGGACTGCAAATACTGGAGTTCAGAGCTGAAAATGTGTTGCTGGAAAAGCGCAGCAGGTCAGGCAGCATCCAAGGAGCAGGAGAATTGACATTTCGGGCATGAGCCCTTCTTCGGGCTCATGTCCGAAACGTCGATTCTCCTGTTCCTTGGATGCTGCCTGACCTGCTGCGCTTTTCCAGCAACACATTTTCAGCTCCGTTTCTGCCAGACAACCAGGCCTTTTAAACTAGAGTGGCACAAATGTCCTGGGCAGGAGATTTGCTAGACCACTTCGGGAGGATTTAAATGAGTTTGGCAGGGGGATGGGAAACAGAGCTAGAGATCAGAGGAGATGGTAGTTGTTGAACGGGCAGAAATAGAATGCAGAGAGTCTGCTAGGAAGGATACACAGTTGATAGGGCAAAGGGATGGGTTAAAGTGTGTCTGTTTCAATGCAAGGAATGTCATGAATAAGAGAGTGATGAACTTAGAGCATGAATCAGTACTTGGAACGACAATGTTGTGGCCATAACAGAGACATGAATTTCACAGGGGCAGAGATGGTTGCTGGATGCCCCAGGGTTTAGATCTTTTTAAAAGAACAGGGAGGAGGGTAAAAGAGGAGGGGGAATAGCGTTGTTAATTAAAGAGTGCATCACAGCGCAGAAAAGGAGGTTGTTGAGGAGGGCTTGTCTACTGCGTTAGTATGGGTAGAAGTCAGTAATAGGAAAGGAGCAATTAGCTTATTGGGTGTTTTCTGTAGACCCAATAGCAGCACAGAGATAGAAGAACAAATTGGACAGCAGATGTTGGAAAGGTGTAGATGTAACAGAATTGTTGTTATGGGTCACTTCAACTTCCCCAATATTTCCTAAGTGCAGATGTTCTGAATGGAGCCGATTTTGTTAGCTGTGTTCAGGAAGGATTCCTGATTCAATACGTAGATAGGCCAAACAGGGGAGGCCATATTGGATTTGGTGCTAGGCAACGAGCCAGGCCAGGTGTCAGATCTCTCGGTGGGACAACATTTCAGTGACAGTGAACCCAACTGCTTCACCTTTACCACAGCCATGGAGAGGGGTAGGAACAGACAGTACGGGAAAGTATTTAATTGGGGAAGGGGAAATTATACTGCTATTAGACAGGAGCTGTGGAGTATAAATTGGGAACAATTGTCCTATGGGAAGTGCACAACAGAAATGTGGAGGCTGTACAAGGTACACTTGTTGTGAGTGTTGGATAAATTTGTCCCACCAAGACAGGCAAGGAATGGTAAGGTGAAGGAGCCTTGGATGACAAGAGCTGAGGAGCTTTACATCATGAAGACGACGAAGGAAGCTTACTTATGGATAAGGAAGCAAGGATCTGGCACAGCTTTCGAGGATTACAGGGTAGCTAGGAAAGAACTCAAAATGGACTGAAGAGAGCTAGGAGGGGGCACGAAAAAGCCTTGGCGGGAAGAATTGGGGAAAACCCAAAGGCATTCTACACTTATATGAGGAATAAGAGAATGACGAGAGAGAAGGCAAGGCTGATCAAGGATAGTGGAGGGAATTTGTGCCTGGAGTCTGAAGAGGTAGGGAATGCCCTAAATGAGTTTTTTGCTTTAGTATTCTCCAGAGAGAGGCACCTTGTTGATAGTGGACCAGTTTATCAGGCTTGAACAGACTGACATTAACAAAGTGGATGTGCTGGAAATTCTGGGAAGCATCAAGATAGGTAAGTCCCCAGGACCAGACCAATTATATCGAACATTACTACGGGAAGCGAGGAATGAGATTGCTGTGCCTATGGTAATGATCTCCATGGGAGTAGTACCGGATGAGTGGAGGGAGGCAAATGTTGTTCCTCTGTTCAAGAACAAACATGGAACAGGCCCTTCAGCCCTCAGCGCCTGCACCAATCCTGATCCTCTACCTAAACCTGTTGCCTATTTTCTAAGGATCTGTATCCCTTTGCTCCCTGCCCATTCATGTATCTGTCTAGATATGTCTCAAATGATGCTATCATGCTCGCCTTTCCACCTCTGTTGGCAATGCGTTCCAGGGACCCACCACCCTCTGCGTAAAGAACTTTCCACGCATATCTCCCCTAAACATTCCCCTCTCACTTTGAACTCATGATCCCTAGTAATTGAGTCCCCCACGCTGGGGGAAAAAGCTACTTGCTAAACCCTGTCTGTACCTCTCATGATTTTGTAGACCTCTCAAACTCTGTCTTTCTAATGAAAATAATCCTAATCTACTCAATCTCTCTTCATAGCTAGCACCCTCCATAATAGGCAACATTCTAGTGACCCTCCACTGCATCTCTCCAAAGCTTCCATATCCTTTTGGTATTTGGTGACCAGAACTATACACTGTGTTCCAAATGTGGCCAAATCAAAGTCTTATACAACTGTAACATGACTTGCCAACTTTTGTACTCAATACCCCATCGATGAAGGAAAGCATATCATATGCTTTTTTGACCACTCTACTGACCTGTGTTGTCACCTTCAGGGAACAATGGACCTGAACACTCTGATCTCTCTGTACATAAATTTTCCCTGAGACTTTTCCAATTTACTGTATAGTTCACTCTTCAATAAGAGCTTCCAAAATGCATCACCTCATATTTGCCAGAATTGAACTCTGTCTGCCATTTCTCTGCCCAACTCTCCAATCTAGATTTTGCTATATTCTCTGACAATCCCCTTCACTATCTGCTACTCCACCAATCTTAGTGCCATCTGTAAACTTGCTAATCAGACCACCTATACCTTCCTCCAAATCATTTATGTATGTCACAAACAACAGTGGTCCCAGCATGGATCCCTGTGGAACACTACAGGTCACAGTTCTCCATTTTGAGAAGCTCCCTTCCACTACAACTCTCTGTCTCCCATTGCCCAGCCAGTTCGCTATCCGTCTACCTAGTACACCCTGGACCCAATGCGACTTCACCATCTTCATCAGCCTATGGGGAACCTTATCAAACGCTTTAGAACATAGAACATAGAACATAGAAGAATACAGCGCAGTACATTCTCTATCCGTCTACCTAGTACACCCTGGACCCAATGCGACTTCACCATCTTCATCAGCCTATGGGGAACCTTATCAAACGCCTTACTGAAGTCCATGTCTATGACATCTACAGCCCTTCCCTCATCAATCTTGAGATTTCCTCGAAGAATTCCATTAGGTTTGTAAGACATGACCTTCCCTGAACAAAACCATATTGCCCATCATTGGTAAGCTCATTTTCTTCCAAATGGGAATAGATCCTATCCCTCAGTATGTTCTCCAGCAGCGTACCTACTACTAATGTCAGGCTCACTGGCCTATAAATACCTGGATTATCGCTGCTACCCTTCTTAAACAAGGGGACAAGATTAGCAATTTTCTAGCCCTCCAGAACATCACCTGTGTTCAAGGATGCTGCAAAGATATCTGTTAAGGCCCCAGCTATTTCCTCTCTTGCTTCCCTTCAGAAACCTAGGATAGATCCCATCTGGACCTGGGGACTTGTCCACCTTAATATCTGTGACCAACACATCCACAGTCCGTGTATTGTAAAAGATGCTCACAGCTTTCAATTGGCATCCTCACTTTTGACTAATGAACTTCATGCAAGTCCAACCACCATGAATGTGTGTCCACAATGATTAAAAGCATAGACTCCACAAAAGGACCAGCATAGTCGATGTGTCCCGGGTTTACCTGGCCAGTCACATGAAAGTAATGGAGCCACTGACACAAATTGTTGCCCCACCCATTCTGGCCACTGGACATAACTTCTCACCAACACCTTCATTTTGGAAACCACAGGATGATCCTGGTGGAGTTTAGCCTGTCTCTGATAGTGACATTTGCTTGGCACAAACACTCTTGCGGCTCATATTAGTATGGCATCCTCAATGGTGATCTGGGCTCATCAGGACCAGAAATGATTCAATCTGGTTGTGATGACCCTTTTATTTCCCCATCACCAGCAGCTTTAGTTTCACCAGGAAGGTATCAATACATATCTACAGTTGGATATTGTAATTCTCGACCAGAAGGGTGTACAGACGGACTCTTGCAGTGGCAACATCTGAGAGGCGGTATAAGGCATCCGCATTTATCACTTGGCCCCCCCGGTCAGTGTTCCAACTTGTAAGTACATGCAATTAATAAAGGTTCACTGCTGAATTTCACCCAAAGCTTGAGGTGGGAGAGCCCTGTCCTTTTCAAGTAGAACTAGCAGGCATTTGTGGTCCATTACAATCACAAATTGATGTCTACAAAGATACTGGTGGACCTTTTTCATGCCAAACCATCCTTCTCAATCTGAATGTATTTTCATTTGACATCAGCCAAAGTCTGGGTAACATACACTATCAGGATTTCTTTCTGCTACACCATCACCCCCGAGGTTGAACTTGAAGAATATTCTCCATTGTTCCCTGGAAGATTGCACAGGCTGATGGCACCCCACAAAGCAGTCTCATATTTGTGTAGCATACTCATGGGAATCCTCATCTGATCACAATGGCAGGTAAGCATGGCTCATATCCAGCTTCATGAGCACTGATACGCTGGCAGAAGTGTGAAAGCAGATGTGTGATGGATTGGGTGTTTATCCAGCTGAAAAAAAGCTGTTTACAATTTCTTTGAAACCTCTTCAAAGGTGAACCAACCCAAAATTGGTACAACCAGTGCTACTTGTATGGCAAACTGTACTGGTTTGATGATTCCTTTGCTTTCCAGCTTGTTGATTTCTACACCTATCTTTGCATGTCAGGCAAATGGCACTGATTGGTGTGGGTTTTTTAAAAAAAATTTTTTTAATAGATATTTTTATTAGAAATTTAGCATTTTTACAAGTTTACAAAGATAAACAAAACTCAAGTACAAATATTGATATACAATTAAATCTTAAATATATAACCAAAATTTAACAAAAGAAAAATACCGAGAAAAAAAAACTCAACTAACTACTAATCTAACCAGAGTGTATATTTAAGTCTCTTGCATTATTCAAATAAGAGAAAGAGAAAAAAAAAACAGCGGATAACATAGAAATTGGGTAGTAATATACATGCTCGGAATGTGTTAACATCAAATGTAACAAAACCCATATTCGTGCGGGATTCCTCTCCCAAGGGGCCCCGGATCAGCCAGGTCCGTAATCTCAATTAAATAAAAGCCCTTGTTAGAATAGCCAAAATATCTGTATTCATATAATTCAAGAAGGGCTGCCATATTTTTATAAAATAATTCGGTCTTTCGATGCACCATATTTGTAAGGAAGTCAAGAGGAATACATTCCATAATTAATCTGTGCCAATTTGAAAGTCCAGGGGGCCCCTCAGCCACCCAGTTTACCAAAATATTTTTCCTTGCACAGAAAGAGAGAATAGAAAATAGTCTCTTCCCGTGCATGTCCAGGGAGGATAAGTTCGAAAAGCCCAAAAGGAGAGATACGGGATCCACTTTAATTTCCATTCCTAAAATTTCTGTCAGGGCACTTGCTACTTTAGTCCAGTATCTACGGATCTTATGACAGGTCCATAGACAATGTACAAGAGTGCCCACCTCTATTTTACATTTGGGACACATTGGAGATGCCCCTGCCTTAAATTTTGCCAATCGATCCAGTGCTATATGGGCCCTATGAAGTATCTTCAGCTGGATAGCCTGAGTTCTGTAACAGATGGTGATTCTTCTGGCCTTTTCCCAAATGTCATTCTACGTTTCTATAGAGATTTCTAGTCCCAATTCCTGATCCCATGTTTTAAGCAGATTGTCCATATCTCCTGATACTTATTCATGTAGTAAATGATAAATAGTACTGATGGAGGATACCCCCATTGGTCGTAGTACTCTACATTCTCGATCTGATTTATAAAGACTATCTAATAACGTAGTCTTCTTCTGTATATAGTCTTGAATTTGGAAGTATCGATAGAGGTCTCCATTAGGTAATCCGAATTTCTGATGCAGCTGTTCAAAAGACATCAGGATCCCATCTTTAAATAGGTCCCCGAGACATGAGAGACCCCTGGATCTCCAGAGTTTAAAAGTGGTATCTGTAAACCCCGGTTGGAATGGTGTGGGTTTGATGGCTTGCTTCCGCTCTGTAGAGGTCCTATAAATCCCTCGGCCTCTCTGTTCAATAACTCTCCACAGGCCCTACCATTAACTGTGTAAGTTTTGCCCTGTTCATCAAATGCAACGCCTCACATTTATCTCAATTAACATCCATCTGCCACTCGTCGACCCATCGCCGCAATTGATTAAAGTTCCTTTGCAATTTTAGATCATCTTCTTCACTGTCTTCTAGAACACCAAATTTGGTATATCTACAAACTTATGAACCATGTTTCCTATATTCTTATCCAAATTGTTAATAAAAATGACAAATGTCAGCAGACCCAGCACTGATCCCTGTGCTTTCCAGTCTGAAAAACAACCCTCCACACTTTACCATTCAGAAGGAGAATGGGAACCTGAATTATAGCTCCAGTGTACAGGAGGTTGAGAGTAGTGAGATCATAAATAAGGTTTCAAGGTCACAAGTGCACCAGCAGGCAGGAAGCTGATTTGAAGTGTGTCCATGTCAACACTAAAAGCATTCGCAAGAAGGGAGGTGAACTTGCAGCATGACTTGGTACCTGGGACTTCGATATTGTGGCCATTTCAGAGACATGGATAGAGCAGGGACAGTAATGGTTGTTCAGGTTTCGGGGTTTAGATGTTTCAGTAAGAACAGGGAAGGTGGTAAAAGAGAGGGAGGTGTGGCAAGGACAGTATTACGGTGGCAGAAAGGATGTTTGATGGAGACTCATCTACTGAGGTTAGTAACAAGAAAGCAGAAGTCACCCTGTTGAGAGTTTTCTATAGGCCTCCAAAAAGTTCCAGAGATGTAGAGGAAAGGATTACAAGGATGATACTGGTTAGGAGCGAAAGTAACAGGGTAGTTGTTATGGGGGACTTTAACTTTCCAAATATTGACTGGAAATGCTATTGTTTGAGTACTTTAGATAGGTCAGGTTTTGTCCAATGTGTGCAGGAGGCTTTCCTGACAGTATGTAGATAGATCAACAAAAAAAAACATTAGATTTGATACTGGGTAATGAACCAAGTCAGGTGTTAGATTTGGAGGTAGGTGAGCACTTTGGTGATAGTGACCACAATTCAGTTATGTTTACTTTAGTGATGGAAAGGGATAGGTAAACACTGCAGGGCAAGAGTTATTAAGCAAGATTTAGGATGCATAGGATGGAGAAGGAAACTGCAGGGGATGGGCACAATTGAAACATGGAGCTTGTTCAAGGAACAGCAATTGCGTGTCCTCGATAAGTATGTACCTGTCAGGCAGGGAGGAAGTGGTTGAACAAGGGAACCATGGTTTACGAAAGAAGTTGAATCTCTTATGAAGAGGAAGAAGGCTTCTGTAAAGATAAGACGTGAAAGGTCAGTTAGGGCGCTTGAGAGTTAAAGTTAGCCAGGAAGGACCTAAAGCGAGAGCTAAGAAGAGCCAGGAAAGGAATGTGAGAAGTCTTTGGCAGGTAAAATCAAGGAAAACTCTAAAGCTTCCCATAGGTATATTAGGAATAAAAGAATGACTAGAGTCTTGTGGACCAATGGGGCTGAGAGATAAATGGGAGGGGGTGGGGCTGGGAGAAGGTAGCTGGGAATGTGATAGGTAGATTAAGGTGGGGGCCAAAGTGATAGGTGGGAAGAAAGATGGACAGTTATGACTGTTCAAGAGGGCGGTGCCAAGTTGGAAGATTGGGACTGGAATAAGGTAGGGGGAGGGAAAATGGGGAATCTAGTGAAATCCACATTGATCCCATGTGGTTAGAGGATCCCAAGGCAGAAGATGCAGCAATCTTCCTCCAGGCATCAGGTGGTTAGGGTTTGGCGATGTCCTTGGGGAATGGAAGGGGGACTTAAAGTGTTCAGCCACAGAGCGGTGGGTTTGATTAGTGCTGTTGTCCCAGAGATGTTCTCTGAAATGATCCACAAATTGGTGTTCTGTCTCCCCAATATAAAGGAGCACACATCGGGTGCAACGGATGCAGTAGATGACGTGTAGAAGTACAAGTAAATTTCTGTCAGATATGGAAGGATCCTTTGCGAGCTTGAACAGTGATTGGCGGGGGGTGGGTGTGTGTGGTGTGATTGTGGGTGCAGGCTTTGCACTTCTTGCGATGGCAGGGGAAGATGCCAGGAGGGGAGGGTGGGTTGGTGGGGGGCATGGACCTGACAAGGGAGTCATGGTCTCTCCAAAACACAGATAGTGGTGGGGAGGGAAATATACCTCTGGTAGTGGGGTCTGTTTATCAGTAGCGGAAATGGTGGATGATGATGCGGTGATTACCTTCCAGTCTTCTGGCACTATTCCTGTAGGCAATGACATAAAGATCACAACAAAAGGTTCTGCAGTCTCCTCCCTAGCTTCATGGAGAATCATAGGATAAATCACATCCAAGGGGACTTATCAATTTTCACACTTAACACAATTGCTAACATCTCCTCATGAACCTCAATTCTGACTAGTCTAATAGCATGTATCTCCATATATTCTTTGACAACATGGCGGCATGGTGGCTCAGTGGTTAGCACTGCTGCCTCACAGCACCAGGGTCCCAGGGTCGACTCCAGCCTCAGGTGACTGTCAGTGTGGAGATACATTTTCCCTGTGTCTGCATGGGTTCCCTCCAGGCACTCTGGTTTCCTCCCACATTCCAAAGATGTGCAGGTTAGGTGAATTGGCCATGCTAAATTGCCCATAGTACATCATTCGGAGGGAAATGGGTTTGGGTGGGTTAGTCTTCAGAGAGTCGGTGTGGACTTGTTGGGCCAAAGGGCCTGTTTCCACACTGTAGGGAATCTAATCTAAGCATTGTCATTTTCCAGTGTGAATACTTGACAAAAATAAAACTATCACATTCCCACACACCTTCCCTCCAGCCCCATCTCCCTTTCCCATTTATCTCTCAGCCCCCTAGGTCAACAAGACTCATTCCTGATGAAGGACTTATGCCCAAAACGTTGACTCTCCTGCTACTGCCTCATCATTTGTGCTTTTCTAGCAGCATACTCTTCGACTCTGATCTCCAGCATCTGCAGTGCTCACTTTCTCCTAAGATTAAGGCCAGTCAAGGACAGTAGTGGGAAGTAGTGGCATGGTGTCCAAGGAGGTAGAAGAAGCTCTAAACGAATATGTTTCATCAATATTCACACTGAAAAATGACAATGTTGTCAAGCAATATATGGGGATACAGGCTATTAAACTAGACGGGATTGACGTTCATAAAAAGGTGTTAACAATTCTGGAAAAGTGTGAAAATAGGATAAATCACATCAAGCCAAGGGGACTTATCTCGGATTCTCTGGGAAGCTAGGGAGGAGAATGCAGAACCTTCAGCTTTGATCTTTATATCATCATTGTCTACATGAACAGTACCAGAAGGCTGGAGAATAGCAAATACTGTCTCCTTGTTCACGAAGGGGAGTAGAGACTACCCTGGTAATGAGGGACTAGTGAGTCTCCGTTCAGTTATGGGTAAAGTGTTGGAAATGATGAGATAGGATTTATAATCATCTGGAAAGGAATAATTTGATTAGAGATAGTTAACAGGTTGTGTGAAGAGTTCTTTGAGAAGGTGACCAAACAGGTGAATGAGGGTAAAGCGGTTGATGTGGTGTATATGGATTTCAGTAAAGCATTTGATAAGTTTCCCCACGACAGGCACAAAATATGGAGGTATGGGATTGAGGGTGTTTTAGCAGTTTGGATCAGGAATTGCCAGCTGAAAGAAGTCATGATTTGGAGATGCTGGTGTTGGACTGGGGTGTACAAAGTTAAAAATCACACAACACCAGGTTATAAACCAACAGATTTAATTGGAAGCACACTAGCTTTCGGAGCGTCACTCCTTCATCAGGTGATAGTGGAGGGCTCAATCCTAACACACAGAATTTATAGCAAAAACTTAGTGTGATGTAACTGAAATTATACATTGAAAAATTGATTGTTAAGTCTTTCAACTGTTAGAATACCATGATAGTTTCTGTTGGACTATAACCTGGTGTTGTGTGATTTTTAACTTCAGCTGAAAGAAGACAGAGGGTGGTGGTGAGGATCTGAAACCTGAATACAGGCTGAGGTAACTAGCTGTTGTCAGGAACAACCACCTAATACATGCTCTTATTAACTTAGGTGACAAGAAAATGTCTTCTTAATGCAAATAACATGACAAAATGGCTTGTAGGCTGCAAATTGACAATTCTGCTTAAAGCTGCATAAAATGGCTTTTAACCCTGCTAAAGCTGCATAATTTACTGACCACAATCTGCCTCAACAAAGATTAGCAGACAATGCTTACTTTACAGCATAGAAATAACTAAGATAGGACATTACTGGCCATCCTAACTGACCTTCAAATGCAGGTGCAGACTTGGTTCGTGAGATAAGAGTGGCTTATGTGTTAGAAAACAAAATTGGTTCCCAGGAAATATCATTTGGCTGAGCTGCTTTCAATAAAACCATTTTGTTAATTGATTGGTCATTGTTTGAATGTACTGTACAATTACGGCCTGTACCTCTCTTTAAGAAAACTATAAAAAGTCTTTGTTTTAAGCCATGTGTGCAGCTCGTCTGAGGAGCATAAAAATGTTTAACCTCTGTTTCTGGACGATCTGTGTCCAGCTGTATGAGAAATAAAGTGTGAAGTCGTTAAGAACCAGACCAATTGCAAGTGTTTATTGACCGATCGCGGAACTGAGAGACTCTGCCGAGGGTCGAGATCGTCAGTGGTTGATGGGAAACTTTGATCCCGGAGTTCAATTATTAGTGGTGTATCGCAAGGATCTGTTTTGGGGCCACTGTTTTGTCATTTTTATAAATGAGCTGGATGAGGGCATAGAAGAATTGGTTAGTAAATTTGCAGATAACCCTAAGGTCGGTGGAGTCATGGACAGTGCTGGTTACATTGATGTTGCAGGTTACAGAGGGACATAGATAAGTTGCAGAGATGGGCTGATGGTGGCAGAGTCAAATGTTGATAAGTGTGAGGTGATTCACTTTGGAATGAGTAACCGGAATACAGTGTACCAGGCTAATGGTAAGATTCTTGGTAATGCAGATGAGCAGAGAGATCTTGGTCTCCATTTACATAGATCCCTGAAACTTGCCACCCAGGTTGATAGGGTTGTTAAGAAAGCACCCTGTGTGTTAGCTTCTATTGGTAGAGGTAATGAGTTTTGGAGCCATGAGGTCATGGCTGTACAAAACTCTGGTGCGGTCACACTTGGAGTACTGCGTACAGTTCTGGTCGCCACATTATAGGATGTGTGAGCATTAGAAAGGGTGCAGAGGAGATTTACCAGGACGTTGCCTAGTATGGAGGGAAAGTCTTATGAGGAAAGGCTGAGGGACTTGAGGCTGTTTTCATTACAGAGAAGAAGGTTGAGACGTGGTTTAATAGAGACATACAAGATGATCAGAGAATTAGATAGAGTGGACAGTGAGAGCCTTTTTCCTCAGATGGTGATGGCTAGCATGAGGGACATAGCTTTAAATTGAGGAGTAATAGATATAGGAGAGATGTTAAAGGTAGTTTCTTTACACAGAGGGTGTGGAATGCCCTGCCTGCAACAGTAGTAGACTTGCCAACTTTAAGGGCATTTAAACAGTCATTAGATAAACATAAGGATCATAATGGAATAGTGTAGGTTAGATGGGCTTCAGATTGGTTACAACATCAAGGCCTGAAGAGTCTGCACTGCGCTTAATGTTCTACATTATACTCCATCTGCTACTTCCTTACCCACTCTACTAACCTGTCCAAATCCTGCAGCCTCCCTGCCTCCTCACCTCCTAAATGCTACCTGTCCCTCTGTGTATCATCTACAAACACAGCCAGAATGCACTCAGTTCCTTCATCTTGATTGTTTCTGTATAAATTGAAAAGATGTGGTCCCAACACGAGGCCTTGTGGAACACCACTAATCACTGGCAGGCATCTAGAAAGATCCTTTTATTCCCGCTCTCTGTTTTCTGTCAGACAGCCAATCTTCTGTGCATGCTAGCACCTTGCCTCTGACACCATGGGCCCTTATTTTATTCAATAGCCTCCTGTGTGTCACGTTGTCAAAGGCCTTCTTGAACTCCAGGTAGATACTTCCTCAAATAAGACCTCCCCTTAATGAAACCATGCTGACTTTGCCTTGTTTTCCCATACACTTCCAAGTATCCAGAAATCTCATCCTTCACAATGGGTTCCAGATTCTAATCTGAGGTCAGGCTAATTGGTTTGCAACTTTCCATCTTTTGCCTTACTCCCTTTTTAAACAGGGGTATCACATTAGCAATTTTCAAGTCCTCTGGGATCCTCCCGGACTCTAGTGATTCCCGAAAGATCACCACTAACACCACCACCATCTCTTCAACTATCTCCCCTAGGGGTCCAGTCCAACTGATCCAGGTGATTTATCCACTTTCAAGCCATTCAGTTTTTCTATAGCCCCCTTCTCATATGGAATATATGGAAAATAATTTCGCAGTTATATAGTTAACTTAGTGGTATAATGCATGCACAGGATCATGTTACTGGGCTCCAGAAACAGTAAATGGTAGTTAAATCACTGATAGATGAGCTAATGCTAAAGACGATGGTGGTGTAACGGGATTGGTCTGTTGCTTACACTTAACCTATGTGGCAGAAGAGGCATAGTTTAGAAAGACAAAGCAAGCTCATATGATTGGTTATGCTAATGCTATCAGATAAGTGCAGAAACTACAAAAGTATAAAAAGTAGTGGCCTCAAGAATCGGGGGCAGACAGGAAAGACATTGATTGATTGCCACAGCTTGTATTTGCAAATAAAAGTTTAACTTTGTGAAGGATTTTCTGCATCTCCTGGTAATCCTGGTATTGGGTTAGCTTTCCACAACACTCATTGGTGATGGCCACCATACTCAGCTCTGCCCCCGACTCTTTTGAATTTTTGAGATATTACTCATGTCTTCCACAATGACGACTGACGCGAAGTAATTATTAATTTCCTCGTTTCCCACTGTTGCTCCAGAGTCATTTTCCTGCAGTCCAATGTCCACTTTTACCTCTCCTTTGCCCTTTGTTTATCTAAAGAAACTCTCCCAGTCTTTTTTTTTAATTGCTGGTTAGCTAACCCTCATTTAATCGTCTCCCTGCTTATTTCTTTTTGTTGCCCTCAGTTGGTCTTTGCAAGGTTCTCAATCTTCTGGTTTCCCATTATCCTTCACCACATTATATGCTTTCTCTTTTACTTTTATGCTATCCCCGACTTCCCTAGTCAGCCATGATTGCCTCCTCTTCCCCGTACCTGACAATGTCCCAGACATCACCACCACTGGATACATCATGCCCCACCAGGAGAGTTACCCAGGAAATATTAGACAGAGTAGCTAGCCAGTCACTGAAGCAATATAAATTTGAGCTGCACTGTGGATTTTTAGGAATTATTGATTTGGCTGAAGCCAAGGGAATTGCCTGAAAAATTGAAATTTCTGATCAGTATTCTCTGTGCAGCTGGAAACTCTAAAGTTGAAGCATTGAGGATTCCAAGTTACTCAAGCTTATGAATTACACAAGAAATGTTCAGAGTTTACAAACCCATTCCAATTGTTTGCTAATCTGGAGTCCTTCGACAGTCTTCAGTTTCCAAACTCTTAGATTGTATCTCCTTTTTCTTTTTGACTGAGCTCATAATTTCGCTTGTTAACAAAGGTTCCTAAATCTTGCCATCCTTATCACCCTGTTTCAATGACCAGGTCACATATTCTTAAATGCAATAACATCAAGAAAGGTCTGATGGGCTTCTCAGACAAATCTTCCAGCTTCTTCATGATAGCCCACATTGTTGAGGTCACTTTCAGTTTAAATTTAAACTCAGAACCATAGCAAACCTTCTTCTATTGTTTACCTTTTACGCTCCTTACTTATTTTCATTCTCTGCATTGAAAAGAAATTCACTAAAGATTGCTTGATATTTCTTGCTACCATCATTTCTCACACACAGCTCGCTTCCTCATTTCTTTTTGGATCTCCCCCTCCACATTCTACACTCCTCAGCTTTCTATCGTATTTGGGAGAGGCTGAATAGGCATGGGCTTTTATCCCCTGGAGCGTCAGAGGCTGAGGGGTTACCTTATAGAGGTTAAAATCATGAGGGGCTTGGTTAGAATAAACAGATAAGGTCTTTTCCCTGGAGTAGGGGAATCCAGAACTAGAGGGTATAGGTTTAGGATGAGAGAGGAAAGATATAAAAGGGACCTGAAGGGCAACGTTTTCACACAGAGGCTGGTGCATGTATGGAATGTGCTGCCAGAGGAAGTGGTGGAGGCTGGATAAGGTCTTTTCCCTGGAGTAGGGGAATCCAGAACTAGAGGGTATAGGTTTAGGATGAGAGAGGAAAGATATAAAAGGGACCTAAAGGGCAACGTTTTCACACAGAGGCTGGTGCATGTATGGAATGTGCTGATGTGCTGCTAGAGGAAGTGGTGGAGGCTGGTACAATTACAACATTTAAAAGACATCTAGATGGGTATATGAATAGGAAGGGTTTAGAGGGATATGGGCCAAGTACTCTTAAATGGGACTAGATTAGTTTGGGATAACTGGTCGGTAAGGATGAGTTGTTTCCGTGCTGTACATCTCTATGAAATAAACCTGCACCTTAAGCACAGAAAATGCTTTGTCGTGGCTTTGTCAGAGGGAGGTCATGACTAACAAACTTATTAGAATTTTACAAAATGTGATCAAGTATGTGGATCAGTCAATGTGGTTTTAGCAAAGCTTTTCACAAGGTACATCTGGAGAATGTGTGGAAGTTGTTGCTTCAGCAGAAGTGATAAGACTCAGCTATCAAGGGGGGGGGTTGCACGCTAACAACAGGCCACAGATGGATGTAGTAAACCGATTAGATTAGCAGCTGCACAGAGCAACTGCAACTGTCACGTACGAGGTAAAAGGGGAAGTATCGAGAGACACTCAGAGACTGTCTGATAATGCACTGATATTGTTCAGGGGCATGCCTACCTTTTGGACACCCGCTCTTGCAAGAACGTATGAATAAAGACTGCTTCGGAATTTGACTCGGACTAAAATTACTTGGCAGTGAGCTTCGTTTCTCACAATTGGGGGCCTCATCCAGGATACTGTCATCACCGGCGGAGTGGTCACTGTCGATGACTGGGAAGACACATCCCATTACTTTTAGAATGGTCCTATGTCTTTCGTCAGTAGGTGACCCATCCGGTCGACTGACGAGGATCCGAGGCGAGTCATTCCGAACCAGGGCAAGAAAATAAGGCAGGGGCGGAACAGTAGGCACAGCTGCAGTCTGGCAAACTCCGTGCACGGACCAAGGTAAGAAAAGAGAGTTTTAAGTATGGCCTTGGTGACTGGGAGTGTGAAAGCTGTCAAATTAAAGGACTTATGGATTAAACAATGGGAGGTAAAGGAAGTAAGAATAAGGCGCCAGGGAAAAAAGGGTAAAGAAGTCCCGGATAACATCCCTTCGGAAAGTCCGTTAGGAAGGATGTTGAGGAATTGGAAACATAATTCTTGTACAAGGGAGAAGGATCAGAAAATTATGATAAAATATTGTTGTTTTGTTTGGACCAAAAAGAGAGTATTCGTCCATCATTGGTTTTTTTGGCCGAAATATGGGTCGGACGAGGATTGGGTCTATCAATTGTTGAAGTCATATATTGAGTCTGTCAATTGTTGAAGTTATATGTTAATGAAAAACAACCTTTCTGTAAAGAGAAGTCCGACTATGCCTCCTGCTGGCAGGACAGTCAAGACATACGTTTATATAGCATGAAAACTACGCGGGAGGCCAAAAGTCCCGAAAACAGGATTGACGAAAAGGAATTAGAACAATGTAAAAAAGATATTAAGAACTATCCTTTCAGGGAAGTCCCCATAGGAATGGGCGAGATTGGCTTTGTGAGTGCCCCTTTGACGAGCGGAGAGGTTAGGACCTTTAAGGAGGAAATGAAATTCCTTATTGAAAATCCTCTTGGTCTTTCTGAACAAATAGATCAATTCCTAGGTCCGAGTATATAGACTTGGATGGAATTGATGTCTATTTTGAATATTCTCTTCACAGGAGAAGAGGGTAATGATTAGAGGGGCAGCTATGCGATTGTGAGAACGAGAACACCTCCCCCCCCCCCCGGGGCGGGAGTCATACCGGCCAAACAGAAGTTTCCCAACACAGATAGGGGAACAATAATCTAGATCACTAAATGCAGATGAAGGACCTCAAAGACTTAATAATAAACGGAATTAGAGAAGTAGTCCCTAAATCTCAGAATTTAACAAAGGCGTTTGAGGTCCGACAAGAGAAAGATGAGACTCCGTCAGCATTTTTACAGAGATTATGGGACTCAAATGAGAAAGTACTCAGGTATGAACCCTGAGGATCCAGTAGCACAGGGCCTCCTCAAAGTACATTTTGTGACTAAAGCATGGCCGGATATCCAAAAGAAAATTCAGAAAATAGAGGGATGGAGTGACAAATCTTTGGATGAATTATTAAGAAAGGCACAGAAAGTGTTTGTAAAGAGAGAGAATGAGAAGCAAAAAGAGAAGGCGAAAATGATGGTAGCCACGGTTGATGAGATAGTCAAGAAAAGAGTGGAACCGATAGTAAGCAACTGGAGTGGTGGCTGGCAACATGTTGAAAATAGAGGTAGGGAAAGAGAACGAGGAGGACCCATTAGGGGGTCCAGTCGACAGGGACAGGGATCGAAGTGTAAATCCCCACAGGCGGGATGTTACTACTGTGGAAAGACAGGTCACTTTAAGCGGGAGTGTCCAGATCTGAAAAGGGAAGAGAGGCCGATACCGCTTATGAACTTTGAAGAAGAATAGGGGCATCAGGGGTTCCTGCCCCCGGCAACCCACCGGGAACCCTTGATAAATTTAAAGGTGGGACTGCATGAAGAGGATACAGTTTTCCTAGTAGATACGGGGGCAGCACGATCATCTTTAAATTTTATACCCAAAAGGAGTACAATTTACAAAAAACAGATAACGGTGTCCGGCGTGAAGGGGGAAGGATTTACAGTCCCTGTATTTGAACCTATGACGATCGAAAGTACCTCTATTTGTGGGTGGCACGGTAGCACAGTGGTTAGCACTGCTGCTTCACAGTGCCAGAGACCCGGGTTCATTTCCCGCCTCAGGCGACTGACTGTGTGGAGTTTGCATGTTCTCCCCATGTCTGCGTGGGTTTCCTCCGGGTGCTCCAGTTTCCTCCCACAATCCAAAAGTGTGCAGGTTAGGTGAATTGGGCATGCTAAATTGCCCGAACTGTTAGGTGAAGGGGTAAAAGTAGGAGAAAGGGTCTGGGTGGGTTACGCTTCGATGGGTCAGTGTGGACTTGTTGGGCCTAAATGCCTGTTTCCACACTAAGTAATCTAATCTAAAAATTGAGGGACAACTGTTATACATTCCGGATATAGGAAGTAGTTTGTTAGGAAGAGACTTAATTATACTATTAGGACTAGGGATCGGGGTGAGTGACCGACAACCAGTAGTAAGAATGGCTTAGCAGATACAGTACAGACTTGACACCCAGCTGTCCCTAATCCTTATACCCTCTTGAGTAAAATCCCACACGACCACAAGTGGTTCAGTGTGGTGGACCTAAAAGATACCGTTTGGGCACGCCCCTGGCAGAAGAAAGCAGAAACATGTCCACCTTCGATTGGGAAGACCCAAGAACGGGGCAGAAACAGCAATATAGATGGACAGTGCTTTCTCAGGGATTCACTGAATCCCCAAATTTATTTGGCCAGGTTTTAGAACAAATTTTGGAAAAGTTTATAAGTCCCCAGGGGACAATTTGCTGCAATATGTAGATAACCTACTGGTCACAGGAGATGATGATAAGGGAACAACGGAAGCAACTAACCAATTGCTAAATTTTCTGGGACAACAGGGATTGAGGGTCTCTGGGAACAAATTACAATATGTAGAAAGGAAAGTAAAATACTTAGGATACCTGGTCAGTGAAGGGAAAAGGAAAATAAGTCTTGAAAGGATTGAAGAGATAGTGGGAATGAGGTGAAGGATTTAAAACAGACCATCGAAATAGAAACTGGCTATGGGGATACACTGAAAAGTCTGAACAAAAACAATTGCTATGCACGTGCCTCCGGTAGGCCAGTGGCCCAGGTAGTTCCCTTTCCGCTTGGGTGGCAGAGAGACAGGAAGGGCATGAAATATGATAGCCCTGTATCAGGATAACACTGCATGGAATAATGGGAATTGTACTTCCCTATCACTAATGTTCCCTCCCTTGGAGAAGAAAGATTTAAAAATCCCCCCCCACGTTTTTGGCCACGGTCAGAAAGTACACGTCATGTGTCAGCAGACAAGGTCTAAATCAGTTCAGAGACTAGGGGGAGCTGAAATAGTGTATAAAAATTGAAAATGTGACCGGAACAGACAAGGGAGAGAACTACTCAGCCCTGCAGGTTTCCTGAGCGGATCTGTGGAGGGAAAATACTGAGATCCACCCTACCTCCAGATTGGGGAGGCATATGTGCAATTGGCAATCCCATTCACCTTGGCATTTGAAAAGGAAAAGATTGTGACAAAAGGGAGTCAGAGTAAAAGATCATTATTGGATACTTCTTTTGATGATTGGATATAACTAGTCTCTAAAGGAGTTCCTAGAAGGGTGCCAGATGAGTTCAAGGCTCACAACCAGATTGCAGCAGGCTTTGAGTCAGCTCTCTTCTGGTGGGTAACGGTCAACAAGAATGTGGATTTGATAAATTATATTTTCTATAATCAGCAGAGGTTCATTAACTACGCTAGGGATGCAGTCAAAGGTATAGCAGAGCAGCTCGATGCAACCAGCAGAATAGCTTGGGAGAACAGAATGGCCTTAGACATGATCCTAACTGAAAAAGGCGATGTGTGAGAGATGTTAGGGGGGAGCTGTTGTACCTTTATTCCAAATAACAGCGCCCGATCGGTCAATCACTCGAGCCCTACGGGGGTTGACTACCTTAGCAGAGGAACTGGCTAGCAGCTCGATGCAACAGCAGAATAGCTTGGGAGAACAGAATGGCCTTAGACATGATCCTAACTGAAAAAGGCGATGTGTGAGAGATGTTAGGGGGGAAGCTGTTGTACCTTTATTCCAAATAACAGCGCCCGATGGGTCAATCACTCGAGCCCTGCGGGGGTTGACTACCTTAGCAGAGGAACTGGCTGAGAATTCAGGGGTAGACACATTGCTCACTGGGTGGCTGGATTCATGGTTTGGGAAATGGAAAGGCATAAGTGGTCTCCATACTCACCTCCTTGATAGTGGTTGTTGGAGTACTGATAGCTATAGGATGTTGCATCGTACCTTGTGCACGGGGACTAACCCAGCGGCTGATTGAAATGGCCCTGAAATGGCCCTGACTAAACAAATGCCTGTAACAGGTAGTCAGAGAGAGGAACTCTACCCGTTGAAAAATGAGGGGATGAGTGATCTTGAAGAAGTTTCCAAGATAGATGAGGTCTCAGGGATGCTGCTGACAAACTTAGAGGCGACGTATGAGGGACATGCAGAAGAGAAAAAATATTAGCCAAGAAGAAAAGGGGGAATTGTGGAGAACATGTGGAAGTGTTGCTTCAGTTGCACGCTAACAACAGGCCACAGTCGGATGTGGTAAACTGATTAGATTAGCAGCTGCACAGAGCAACTGCAACTATCACGTATGAGGTAAAAGGGGAAGTACTGAGAGACTCAGAGACTGTATAAAAATGCACTGATATTGTTCAGGGGTGTGCCTACTTCTTGGATACCTGCTCTTGCAAGAACGTATGAATAAAGACTGCTTCAGAATTTGACTCTGACTAAAACTATTTGGCAGTGAGCTTCACTTCTCACATAAGAGACTGACTGAGATGGAATTGAGTAAAATCTAGTGAAAGGGATCAGAAACTGGCTTAGTAATACAACACAAAGGGTAGAAGGCTGTTTGAGTGACTGAAAACGGTACCCGGCAATATACCACAAGAATCAGTACTGGGACCCCTTATTGTCTGTTGTGTACATATAATATTTACATCTCTATGTCTCTAATCAGGAAACTATACTCCACCTCATGTCTCATCCCCGGAGCAACACCCCTCCCAATCCAACTCACGCCCCCACATCCAGACACCTCCCCAAACCGCAGATGATCGGAATCCAATACAACATCCTCCCAAGACTCCGCACGAACCCTATGACCTGATCTCCCTCACCCCATGGACAGGTCCAGCATGTCTTGGTCGTTTGGAGTCGAAACACTGTTTCCCCCCTTCCATAATCCACTCCTAATTGCACTCAGGCATCCCACTGACCAGACTTCAGTATCCACCACCACCCCCCTCACCAGACGCCGGTGTTCGTCCCCAAACCCCCGACTGCAGTCAGTCGCGCCCCTCTCCCAATTTCGCCCAGTCACCCATAGCCCCAGGTATTCTCCGACGTTTATCCTATCGAAGCATCTCACTGACTCGACCCAGAGCCTCCCTGATGGCTCGCGGACAAGTTCGAACGGAACGAAAATTCAAAACTAACTACCGCCCCGCGCGACCACACTCAGGTTTAACGACGTCTCTCGCCACATTCCAGAACTTTCCATCCAACCCCATGATTTGGGAACTCTGCTCCTTCATCAGGTGGTTATCTCATGAGGAAGAAACAGCGCTTGGAAAGCCAGTGCTTCCAAATAAACCTCTTGGACTATAAATTTTTAACTTCATCCAACCACTCATATTCCCGTTATCCAACACTGAGCATGCGCAATAGGTTCGGGGAGGGGAAACGCCACAGCGGGAACATGCGCAGTGAGTACCATCCCGCCGAACCTCCCCTTGGATCCTCGTTTCCTGCCCTCTGACCCGGAAGTGGAAGCGACCGTTCAAGGATTGGGGAAAATATTGGTGACTGGAAGGAGTGGTGCTAGTTAGGGATCAAACCAGTGAATCAGAGGGAGGTTGTAGTCAATTAAGAGAGGAGTGTTCGTGGCTGGCTGACTCAGGATAATGTGATGGAAATAGCATCTGGAGAAGCAGAGCGATATCAAAAGAACTGCAGATACTCGAGATCTGAAACAAAAAAGCAAATTGCTGGGGAAACTGAGCAGGTCTGGCAGTATCTGTGAAGAGGGAAAGCAGCATTAACGTTTTGAGTCCAGTACGTAAGTAAAACATTACTAATAAGCAAATGAATGAAATTGAAGAGTGGCAGCTCCCCAGGATTTCCCGTTACCATCCGCGGGCGTTAAAAGAAGTACACGTAGTAGAGTACACCGTAGATACCCTGCTTGAAATCTTGCAAAGTTTCCTACATGCAGGAGTTGTCACTCTAGAATGGAAAATTGCACACCATTGCGAGGGAATTGTAGACCAGTTAGCCTAACATCTGTGGTAAGGAAAATGTTGGAGTTTATAATCAGGGATGGGGTAACTAAGCACCTTGAAAATTCTCAGTTAACCAGTGAGAGTCACAGAGCCAGCATGGATTTATGACAGGTCATGCCAACAAACCTTACTGAAGTTTTGAAGAGGTGGCTGAGGTATGGACATGGGAATGTCAATGGATGTTGCTTATATGGATTACCAGAGGCATTTGATAAAGTCCCACATAAGAGGCTAAGTTAGAATCCTATGATATTGAGAGCAAATTACTGACATTGTGACTGGTGAAGCAGTAGCTGAAATTGGTTGAGTGACAGGTGACAAAAAGAATGGTTGATGGGTAGGAACTCAATTTGGCAAGATGTGATCAGTGGTATCCCATAGGATCTCTGATAGACCCTCAAGTTATTTACATTATTTATTAATTAATTGGATAATGACACAAATAGCCATATATCCAAATTTGTTGATGAGACAATGTTAAGTGAAATCCCAGCATCTGTCGCAACACTACAGACTTCTTACAGAAACTCTGCACTCACGGCCTAGTCAAACAGGGAATATTCATCGTTACAGTGGACGTTTCAGCACTCTACACCAGCATCCCCCACGATGACAGCTTCGCTTCAACAG
>NC_057719.1:89644834-89679633 GCF_004010195.1 Chiloscyllium plagiosum | reverse complement strand
GGACAAAAGAGGCCCTTTGGCCCATAAATAGAATGGCTAAAAATAGAATACAGTATTATCTATAGATTAGATTAGATTACAGTGTGGAAACAGGCCCTTCGGCCCAACATGTCCACACCAACCCGCCGAAGCGAAACCCACCCATACCCCTACATTTACCCCTTACCTAACACTACAGGCAATTTAGTGTGGCCAATTCACCTCACCCTGCACATCTTTTTGGATGGTGGGAGGAAACCGGAGCACCCGGAGGAAACCCACGCAGACACGGGGAGAACGTGCAAACTCCACACAGTCAGTCGCCTGAGGCGGGAATTGAACCCGGGTCTCTGGCGCTGTGAGGCAGCAGTGCTAACCACTGTGCCGCCCACAATAGTAGTCTCATTTTCCCATTCTAGCCCCCAACCTTGAATATGATGACCTTTTGAAGTGTTCATCCAAGTACTTTTTAAAGCTTGAGATTTTCTGCCTCAACTTCCCTCCCAGGCAATGCATTCCAGACCCACATCACCGTTCAAGTGAAAAACAATTTTCTTAAATCCTCCTAAACATACTGCCTTCCACTTGACAGTTATGTCCCCTTGGTATTGATTCTTCGACTAAGGGAAGAGCTGCTGTCCATTTCCCTCAATCTTTATTATACCTCTATAAGCACTCCTCTCAACCTTCTCTGCTCTAAAAGAAAACAATATGAGCTTATCCAGCTTCTCTCCTAACTGAAATGTTCTAACTGAAATCTTCGTTACACCTCCTCCAATGCAATCATCTTCATCCTATAATCAGGAGACCAAAACTCAGGTTGTAAGTTTGCTCATTGAGCTGGTAGGTTTGTTTTCAGACATTTCATCACCACACTAGGTAACATCTTCAGCGAGCTCTGATGTTTTGTCTCTTTATGTGAATTGGTCTGTTAAGGTGGGTGATATAATTTCCTTGTCTTTTTCTCAGAGGTCGGTAAAGGGAATCCAGGACGATGTGTTTATTGATGGAGGTCTGGTTTGAATGCCAGGTCTCTAGGAATTCCTGTGCATGTCTTTGTTTAGCCTGTCCTCTGGATATGTTGTCCCAGTCGACGTGGTGTCCTCCTTCACCTATGTGTGAGGATACTAGTGATAGTTGGTCATGTCTTTTGGTGGCTAGTTGGTTCCCGTGTATCCTGGTGGCTAGTTTCCTGCCTGTCTGTCCGATGTAGTGCTGAAAATGTGTTGCTGGAAAAGCGGAGCAGGTCAGGCAGCATCCAAGGAACAGGAGAATCGACGTTTCGGGCATAAGCCTTTCTTCAGGATTCCTGAAGAAGGGCTTATGCCCGAAATGTCGATTCTCCTGTTCCCTGGATGCTGCCTGACCTGCTGTGCTTTTCCAGCAATACATTTTCAGCTCTGATCTCCAGTATCTGCAGTCCTCACTTTCTCCTGTCTGATGTAGTGTTTGTTATAGTCCTTGCAGAGTATTTTTGTACATGACATTCGTTTTGCTGGTTGTCAGTTCAGGGTCATTTAGGTTTATCAGTAGTTGTTTCAGTATGTTGGTAGGTTTGTGGGCTACCATGATGCCAAGGGATCCGAATAGTCTGGTCGTCATCTCCGAGATGTCTTTGATATATGGTAGTGTGGCTAGAGTCTTTGTGCATGTTGTGACTTCTTGTTTGGGTTTGTTGTTACTTCTGATTTGGGTTTGTTGTTTAAGAATTGGCAGACTGCTTATTGGGTACCTGTTGTTGTTCTTCTACCATGTGGTAGTCACACTATGGTAGGACAAGCTAAACAAAAATATACACGGCAATTCCTTGAGGCCTAGCATTCAAGCCAGAACTCCATCAATAAACACATCGATTTGGACCCCGTTTACCAACCTACGAGAAAAACAACTGGAAATTATATCACCCACCTTAACAGACCAAGAAACATAAATAGAAAGGGACAAAATGCCAGCATTGGAGGCTCACCGGTGATGTTATCTAGCATGACGATGAAACATCTGGGAATAAATCTACAGGTTCAGTGAGCAAAGTTACAACCTGAACCTCAACCTTAGCTATGAATCTTCTCAAAAATCGCAGAGACCAAAACTACACTCAGTATTCCAACTGTGGCCTAACTAAAGTTCTGTATCTCCTCCCTGCTTGACTCAGCTTTGTTGTGGAGAAATCTGTGTGTTACAGGCAATTACAATGGATTAAGATTCTGTTGTCCATGTCCATTGACTTCCATGGTCTCGTGCTGCTGATGAAGTGTTACGCTTCTTCTCAGGTTTTGTGATTTCATCTGAATGATAAGGCTGTAAGGAAAAGTAGAATTTTTAACTTGTGACTTCAAAGTTTGGATTTTCATGTATAGGGAATCAATTTCGGAGAGAGTAATTCATGACTCGTGTCATACAGTAATGGGTAAACAAGGTTTCTTGCATAAATGTAATTGTTGTTCCTGAAGCTTATTGCAGTGTGTTGAATAGTTTTTTTTGGTCTCTGGGCACTGTTTTGTTGAGGACCTGAGAAGAACTGTCTTGACACAATTCACGCTTGAATTGCTGAATTTTTTTTAACGTGTTCCTTATTTTGTTGGGAGTATCATGACAACTAAAGTGGCGGGGTGGCTCAGTGGTAGCACTGCTGCCTCACAGCGCCAGAGACTGCGTTCAGTTCTGCATTGGGTACTGTGTGTGAAGTTTGCACATTCTCCCTGTGTCTGTGTTGGTTTCTCTGGATGCTCTGGTTTCCTCCAGCCGTCCAAAAATGTGTAGGATAGGTGAATTGGCCATGCTAAATTGCCCATAGTGTTCAGGGATGTATAAGTTAGGTGCATTAGTCAGGGGACATGCAGAGTAATAGGGTTGGGGAATGGGTCTGGGTTCATTATTCTTCGGAGGGTCATTGTGGACTTGTTGGGCCAAATGGCCTGTTTCCACACTGTAGGGATTCTATAATAAAGGCGTGTCCCAGATGCCCTATTAACTATCCTATTAACCTGTGCTAGGAGAAAGTGAGGACTGCAGATGCTGGAGATCAGAGCTTAAAAATGTGTTGCTAGAAAAGTGCAGCAGGTCGGGCAGCATCAAAGGAACAGGAGAATCGACGTTTCGGGCATTAGCTGCGCTTTTCCAGCAACACATTTTTAAGCTATAAACCTGTGCTGCCACCTTCAGGGAATTGTAGACAAACATCCCAAAAAGCCTCTGTTCCTCTGAACTTCCTAGTCTCTTGCCATTTTTTGAATACTCCCTGACTTGTTTCCTCTTCCAAAGTGCATCACCTCACATTTATCAGGATTAAATTGCATCTGCTGCTAATCTGACTAATCTGTTTATATCCTACTGTAATCATGAGACCCTTTTGTGGTGCAGCGGTAATGTGCCTACCCCTTAAACGAGTAACCCAGGTTTCAAGTCCTACCTGCTCCAGAGATGTATAATAACACATTTGGGCGGCACGGTGGCACAGTGGTTAGCACTGCTGCCTCACAGCGCCAGAGACCCGGGTTCAATTCCCGACTCAGGCGACTGACTGTGTGGAGTTTGCACATTCTCCCCGTGTCTGCGTGGGTTTCCTCCGGGTGCTCCGGTTTCTTCCCACAGTCCAAAGATGTGCGGGTCAGGTGAATTGGCCATGCTAAATTGCCCGTAGTGTTAGGTTAAAGGGGTAAATGTAGGGGTATGGGTGGGTTGCGCTTCGGCGGGTCGGTGTGGACTTGTTGGGCCGAAGGGCCTGTTTCCACACTGTAAGTAATCTAATCTAATTAACATCTTTGAACAGATTGGTTAGAAAAATATATTAAATAAAAAGTTATCCTCCTGTAACCTAAGACCTTCCTCCTCACTGTCAACCACCCAGCCCAACTTTGTGTCATTTGCAAATTTACTTATCATTCCTGTCACATTCTCATTTACATCATTTATAAATACTACAAATGATCAATGACCTGGCACTGGTCCCTGTGGTATGCCACTGGAGCTGGCCGTCAGTCACACAAACAGCCTTCTACCACCATCCTCTGTCTCTTGTTACTAAGCCAATTTACCGTGGATCCCATGTACTTTCACCTTCTTTATCATTCTCCCATGTGGGGCCATCAGGCCATGCTGAAATCCATACACACTACATCAATTTTCCCACCCTCATCTACACACATGGACACCTCTTTGAAAAATTCCACCAAATTTGTTAGGTATGACCTCCTTCTGACAACCCCTGATCAAAGCTTATCTCACTAAATGGAGTGTACTTTTCTGCTTTATAATTTTCTCCAATAGTTTCTGTATCACTTATGCTAGGGTCACTGGTCTATATTTCTCCGGTCCATCTCTACCACTTTTCTTGTAAACATAATACTTCTCAATGGCCAGAGATGATTTAAAAATTTGGGTCAAAGCCCCTCCAATTTCTCCTCTCATCTCCCATATATTATAGACCAGGCCAGACCTCTCAAGAAAATAGCCCAGACCCTAACTTTGCTAGTTGTTTTAAGCAGGTGTAAAGTAGGTATTCCAGGAGAGATGCAGCTGGTCAAACCACTTAGTTTTAGAACATAGAACAATACAGCACAGAACAGGCCCTTCGGCCCACGATGTTGTGCCGAACATTTGTCCTAGCTTAAGCACCCATCCATGTACCTATCCAATTGCTGTTTAAAGATCACCAAAGATTCTGACTCTACCACTCCCACAGGCAGCGCATTCCATGCCCCCACCACTCTCTGGGTAAAGAACCCACCCCTGACATCTCCCCTATACCTTCCACCCTTCACCTTAAATTTATGTCCCCTTGTAACACTCTGTTGTACCCAGGGAAAAAGTTTCTGACTGTCTACTCTATCTATTCCTCTGATCATCTTAGAAACCTCTATCAAGTCACCCCTCATCCTTCACCGTTCCAACGAGAAAAGGCCTAGCACTCTCAACCTATCCTCGCATGACCTATTCTCCATTCCAGGCAACATCCTGGTAAATCTTCTCTGCACCCCCTCCAAAGCTTCCACATCTTTCCTAAAGTGAGGCGACCAGAACTGCACACAGTACTCCAAATGTGGCCTAACCAAAGTCCTGTACAGCTGCAACATCACTTCACGACTCTTGAATTCAATCCCTCTGCTAATGAACGATAATACTCCATAGGCCTTCTTACAAACTCTATCCACCTGAGTGGCAACCTTCAAAGAACTATGTACATAGACCCCAAGATCCCTCTGTTCCTCCACCTGACTAAGAACCCTACCATTAACCCTGAATTCCGCATTCTTATTTGTTCTTCCAAAATGGACAACCTCACACTTGGCAGGGTTGAACTCCATCTGCCACTCCTCAGCCCAGCTCTGCATCATATCTAAGTCCCTCTGCAGCCGACAACAGCCCTCCTCACTGTCCACAACTACACCTATCTTCGTATCATCTGCAAATTTACTGACCCACCCTTCGACTCCCTCATCTAAGTCATTAATAAAAATTACAAACAGCAGAGGACCCAGAACTGATCCCTGCGGAACTCCACTTGTAACTGGGCTCCAGGCTGAATATTTACCATCTACCACCACTCTCTGCCTTCGACCGGTTAGCCAGTTTTCTATCCAATCTCTCCTTCCTAACATCAAGCCAATTGAGTACCCAGTTTGCATGGTCCCCCTGCATTCAATGTGATCGAATCTTCCAGAGCAGCCTATCATGTCGAACCTAATCAAAGGCCTTACTGAAATTTATACAGAGTACGTCTACTGCTCTCTATGTCTACTGATTCAAGAATCTCGGTACTGCAATTTCCTCTCTTGCTTCCCACATAATCCTAGGATATATCCTGTCAGGCCCGGGGGACTTGTCTATCCTCAAGTTGTTCAAAATGTCCAACACATATTCCTTCCTAACATGTATCTTCTCTAGCTTACCAGTCCGTTTTAAACAAAACAATTTATTCACAAGATTTCCGAATGAAGCACAAACTAAAGAGAACTAAATATAGAATAACAACCTATCCGAAAACGCAACGAATTATCCCAACTTAATCATGCTGTTCCCAATATTTGCAACAAGGTGTGCCATAAACGCCCCTTGGCACAGAAGGTAAAATCAAACACAGTCTTACAAGAGAGATGTCAGAGGGAGAGTAGGAACAGCCTGGACCTCCTTCTATGATTTCAGCACCTTTTACAACACTACTGTTAAAAACCAAACCAGAGTAAAGCTGAGCTGGGAGATCTGGCCACTCCCCTTTCATTGTACAAGTTTTTTTTTCAAAAACTTGAAAGCCTGTTATCCGTTAGCTATAATCAAACTGGCCCTAAACCCTTCGACTTAAACTTTTTGGAGTCTGTGTCTTTTATAACCTCTCTGAAAAAAATACAAGGGGCATCATAACTTTGTTAAAGCAGCAGTTTCATTACACACAACATCATAGGAAACAATTTATGCAGATAGTCAGACAACAGGGACCCTTTGGTCCAACTCATCCTTGCCAGTCAGATTTTCCAGATTAAACTAGTCCAATTTGCCTGCCTTATAGTTATATTTCTTTCGACCTTTCCTATTGATGAACCTGCCCAAATGTCTTTTAAATGTTGAATTGTACCACCCCTACCATTTTCTCTGGCATTCCAAATATGCACTACCCTCTGTGGGGAAAACGTTGCCCCTCGAGTTTCTTTTAAATCTTTGCTCTCTCATCTTAATCCTATGCCTTCCAGTTTGGACTCTCCTACCTGAGGGAAAAGACCTTTGCTATTCACCTTTTCTGTGCCCCTCATGATTTTATAAACCTCAGTAAGGTCACTCTTCAACCTCCGATGCTCCAGGGGAAAAAAGTCTCAGACTATCCATCCCTTCCTCATAACTCAAACCCTCCAGTCCCAATAACATCCTTGTAAGGCTTTTCTGCACCCTTTCCAGTTTAATAACATCCTATAGGATGACCAGAACTGCATGCAATACTCCAAAGGTGGCCTCACCAATGTACTGTACTGCTGCAACATGACGTCCCAACTCCTACACTCAATGGTCTGACGAATGACGTGAGGCATGCCAAAAGCCGCCTCCACCATTCTGTCTATCTGTGACACCATTTTCAAGGAGCTATGTACCTGCACCCCTAGGTCTGTCTGCTGAACAACACTCCCAGGGCCCTTCTGTTAACTGTCTAAATTCTGCCCTGGTTTGTCTTAAGTGCAACGTGGTGCATTTTGTTATCTAAATTAAACACCATCTGCCACTCCTCAGCCTATTGGCCCAGCTTATCAAGATCCCATTGTATTTCTTGATAACCACCTCCACTGTCCACTATACCACCAATTTTGGTGTCATCTTCAAATTCGCTAACAATGCCTCTTATATTCTCATTCAAATCATTTATATGAATGACAAACAATAGTGAACCCAGCACTGATCCTTGCAGAGCACCACAAGTCATAGGCCTCCAGTCCAAATAACATCCCTGTACCACCACTCTGTTTCGTACTGTCAAGCAATTCCTTTCTTAAAGGAAAATCAGGTGGGCAAGAAGGGAATTTGAGAAAGCTTTGGCAGATGAAAGGTGACATGGAAGCTAGGAAACTTGGGGTAATTAGAATTACTACAGTGTAATCTTTCTTAAAGGGACAGCATTAGCGATCTACAGTTTACAAGCACCTCACCCATGCCTGTTGATGATACAAATGTCTCTGCTAGCATCCCTGCAATTTATTCCCTAGCTTTCCACAACATCCTGGGATACACTTGATAAAGTCCAGGCGATTTACCCACCTTAATGCATTTTAAGAAATTGAGAACTTCCTCTTCAGTAATGTGGACTCTTTGGTAGACATCACTTTATTAATGTTTGGGGCGGCATGGTGGCTCAGTGGCGAGCACTGTTGCCTCACAGTGCCAGAGACCCGAGTTTGATTCCAGCCTCTGGCGACTGTATGTGTGGATTAGATTTTCTACAGTGTGGAAACAGGTCCTTCGGCCCAACAAGTCCACACTGCCTCTCCAAAGTGTAACCCACCCAAACCCATTCCCCTACCCTATATTTACCACTGACTAATGCACCTAACATTGGGCAATGTAGCATGGCCAATTCACCTGACCTGCACATCTTTGGCTTGTGGGATAAAACCGGAGCACCCGGAGGAAACCCACGCAGACACGGGGAGATAGTGCAAACTCCACACAGACAGGCGGGAATCGAACCCAGGTCCCTGGTGCTGTGAGGCAGCAGTGCGAACCACTGAGCCACCGTGCCCCTGAAACACCGTGGAGTTTGCAAATTCTCCCCGTGTCTGCGTGGGTTTCCCCTGAGTGCTTCGGTTTCCTCCCGCAATGGAGTCACAGGTAGATAGGATAGTGAAGAAGGCGTTTGGGATGCTTTCTTTTATTGGTCAGAGTACAGGAGAGGTCATATTGTGGCTACACAAGACATTGGTTAGGCCACTGTTGGAATATTGCATGCAATTCTGGCCTCCTTCCTATCGGAAAGATGTCATAAAACTTGAAAGGGTTCAGAAAAGTTTTACAAGGATGTTGCCAGGGTTGGAGGATTTGAGCTATAGGGAGAGGCTGAACAGGCTGGGGCTGTTTTCTCTGGAGCGTCGGAGGTTGAGGGGTGAACTTATAGAGGTTTATAAAATCACGAGGGGCATGGATAGATGGGGGAGTCCAGAACTAGAGGGCATAGGTTTAGGGTGAGAGGGGAAAGATATAAAAGGGGCAACATTTTCACGCAGAGGGTGGTATGTGTATGGAATCAGCTGCCAGAGGAAGTGGTGGAGGCTGGTGTAATTGCAACATTTAAAAGGCATTTGGCTGGGTATATGTAGAGGAAGAGTTTGGAGGGATATGGGCTGGGTGCTGGCAGGTGGGACTAGATTGGGTTGGGATATCTGGTTGACATGGACGAGTTGGACCGAAGGGTCTGTTTCCATGCTGTACATCTCTATGACTCTATGTGCAGGTTAGGTGAAATGGCCCTACTAAATTGTCCATAGTGTTCAGGGATATGTAGGTTAGGTGCATTAATGAGGGGTAAATGTACAGTAATGGGAAATGTGTTTGGCTGGGATTCGGAGGGTTGATGTGGACTTGTTGGGCCGAAGAGCCTGTATCCACTGTGGTAGTTCTAACTACCCCAAGTTCCCTAGCTTCCATGTCATCTTCCATCTGCCAAAGCTTTCTCGAATCCCCTTTTGGCCCTATACAAGGTCTATCCTTTTCCTCAGCTATTTTAAAACTAATACAATTATAGTCACTGGTCCCAAAGTGTTCCCCCACTAACACCTCAGTCACTTTCCCTGTCTTATTTCACAAGAGAAGGTAGCATTTTGCTTCTTCTCTAGTCGGCCCATCTGCATATTGATAAAGAAAATGTTTTTATACACACTTAATAGATTGCTCCCATCCAAGCCCCTAACACTATGGCAATCCAGTCTATGTTTGGAAAGTTAAAATCCTCTACTGTGAAAACTCTTTCAGATATCTGAGATATCCCGACATGTTTGCTCCTCAATTTTCCACTGACTATTAGATGAGGTCTATATTGCAACCCCATCAGACTGATTACTCCCTTCTTATTTCTCAGTTCTGCCTATGGCTTCACTTGATAATCCGGCAGGAATATCCTAAGTATTGTGTGATATTTTCCCGAATCAAAAACTCCACTGCCCCTTCTTTCTTGCCTTCCCTTCAATCCTTCCTATAACATTTATACCCTGGAACACTGAGCTGTTAGTCCTGTCTCCCTTGGCCATGTTTCAGTAATAACTATGATACCGCAGTCCCATGTTCCCATCCGTACCCTGAATTAATCTGCCTCACTTCCACTGAAATAAATGCAATTTAATTCCTCAGTCTTGCCTTGTTCTCTGCCTTGCTCTTGACTGCCTTGTCTAATTATCTTGCTCCCTTTAACTTCTGAAGCAACCTCTTTTCTCAGTACTGCTGAGGATTCTGCATCCTGCAGCTTCCACACTGGTTTGAACCCTCCTGAGGAGCTCTGCAAATTTCTCCAACAGGAAATTGGAAGCTGTCTAGTTCATGTGTAACTCATCCCTCTTTTACAGGTCATTTCTGCCCCAGAGGAGATACAGGTACACAATCCTTTATTCGAAATCCTCGGGACCAGCTGGTTTCAGAATTCGGACTTTTTCAGATTTCGGAATAAGTGACAGTTTAACAGTGAAATTTTTGAAAATCTGACGGAACAGCAGAAACACCTGTGAATACTACGGGCCCTGAGACAGCATTGACACCTCCCTGTGCTAGGCCACGTCCCCAGTGTGACATGGGTCAAGTGGAGTTGGGTTAACTACAACCTTGTTAGTGAGGAAAAAACTTCACAAAAACACTTTGGAGCTTTTCGGATTTCGGGATTTTGGATAAAGGATTGTCTACCTGTACCAATATCTAAAACTCTGAATTCTTGCCCCTGTACCAGCTTCTCAACCACTCATTAATCAAGTCCTCTTATTGCTACTCGCAGTAGGACGGGCACTGATTTGTCCACTTCTAACTGCTGAAACCCCCAATACCTGCTCATTTCTTATACTGATCTGCTGTCACAGTTAACCATCTTCTCAAGTTCTGCACTTGCATTCTCCCCAGTACAGACAGATGTAAGTACTCATTTAACACTCTTTCACTATCTTCCGGCTTCGCAAACAGATTGCTTAGTTGATTCCAAATAGTCCCTATTCTTTCCCTGGTTAGCCTCTTTCCTTTGACATAATTATAGAATATTGTGGGATTCTCTTAATCGTATCTGTCAGTGTTTTCCTATCACTCTCCTAATTGATTTCTTTAATTTTGCATCTATTGTGCTCTGTACATTATCCAGTGCCGAATATTCTTAGAAACCCAGGGTTCTCTGGGTTTTGTTGCTCCTACATTTTATCATAAAGGGAGCATGTTGGGCTGTGTCCCCGACTCCCTGTACCTTTTTAAGCACCCTCCGCTGTTCTGCTGTAGATGTATTCTGAAGTAGCTTATCTTAAATCACGTTGTTTTAATCATTTGTGGAATGCAGACATTGCTGGTTGGCCAGCATTTATTACCCGTCCTTAGATGCCCGTGAGAAGGTGGTGATGAGCTTCCTTCTTGAATCGCTGCAGTTACCTGCTGTGTGGTAGTTGACAATGCCATTTAGGCTAGGAATTCCAGGATTTTTGACTCAACGACAGTGAAAGTGTGGCGATATATTTCCAAGTCAGGAATGTCATTGTCTTGAAGGAGTACTTGAAGATGATGTTCCCATGTATCTTCTACCCTTGTCCTTCTAGCTGGGAGTGGTCGTGGGTTTGGAAGGTGCTGTTGGAGGATCTTCAGTGAATTTCTGAGTGCATCTTAGTACACAGTGCTGAAACTGCGTGTCAGTGGTGGAGGGAGAGAATGCTTATGGGTGTGTGCCAATCAAATATGGCTGTTTAATCTTGGATGGTGTCAAGCTTCTTGAGTGATATCGGAGCTGCACTCATCCACTCAAGTGGAGAATATTCCATCACACTCGTGACTTGTGCTTTGTAGATGGTGGACAGGCTTTGGGGAGTCAGAAGATGAGTTACTTGCTGTAGTATTCCTTGTCTCTGACCTGCTCTTTTCACTACTGTGTTTATGTTGTGAATCCAGTTCTGGTCAATGATAACCCCCGGGATGTTGATAGTGGGAAATTCAGTCATGGTAACACTATTGAATGTCAAGGGGCAGTAGTTAGATTGTTTGTTTGTTTGTTTGTTTGTTTCTTATTGGTGATGGTCATAGCCTGGCATTGCTGTGGTGCAAATGTTGCTTACTATTTGTCAGCCCAGGCCTGGATATTGTCCAGATGTTGCATTTGAAGAATGGACTGCTTTAATATCTGAGGAGTCGCGAATGGTGCTTGACATTGTGCAATCATTAGCAAACATTCCCACTTCTAATGTTAAGACGGAAAGAAGGCCATTGAGGAAAAAACATAGAATATTACGGCACAGTTCAGCCCTTTGGCCCTCGATGATGTGCCGATCTGTGAAACCAATCTGATGTTCATCTATCCTACACCATTCCATTATCATCCATATGTTTATCCAATAACCATTTAAATGCTCTTAAAGTTGGTGAGTCTACTATAGTTGCAGGCAGAGTTTTCCACACCCCTTACTCTTCTCTGAGTAAAGAACCTACCTCTGACATCTGTCCTATATCTATTACCGCTCAATTTAAAGCTATGTCTGTCGTGCTAGCCATCTGAGGAAAAAGGCTGTCGCTGTCCAGTCTCTCTAATCTTCTGATCATCTTGTATGTCTCTATAAAGTCAACTCTTAACCTTCTCTCTAACGAAAACAGCCTCAAAGTCTCTCAGCCTTTCCTCATAAGACCTTCCCTCCATACCAGGCAACATTCTGGTAGATCTCCTCTGCATCCTTTCCAATGCTTCCATGTCCTTGCTGTAACGTAGAGACCAGAACTGTATGCAGTACCCCTAAGTGCAGCTGCACCGGAGTTGTACAATGTTGTACAACTCCAACATGACTTCATGGCTTTGAAACTCAATCCACCTACCAATAAAAGCTAACACACTGTACACCTTCTTAACAGCCCTATCAACCTGGGTGGCAACTTTCAGGGATCTATGCACATGGACACCGAGATCTCTCTGCTCATCCACACTGCCAAGAATCTTTGCATTAGCCCAGTACTCTGTATTCCTGTTACTCCTTCCAAAGTGAATCACCTCACACTTTTCCACATTAAACTCCATTTGCCACCCGTCAGCCCATCTCTACAGCTTATCTATGTCCTTTTGTAACCTGCAACATCCTTCAGCACTGTCCACAATTCCACCGACCTTCATGTCATCTGCAAATTTACTAACCCATCCTTCTACGCCTCATCCAGATCATTTATAAAAATGACAAACAGCACTAGTCCCAAAACAGATCCTTGCAGCACTTGAACTCCAGGATGATTTCCCCATCGACCACCACCCTTTCTCTTCTTTGAGCTAGCCAATTTCTGATCCAAACAGCTGAATCAACTTCAATCCCATGACTCCGTATTTTGTGCAATAGACTACCTTGGGGAATCTTATCAAACACTTTTACTGAAATCCATATACAGAGGAACCTTGATTATCCAAAAGACACGGGTGGGGAATATTTTGTTTGGTTAATCGATTCTGGATAACGTAGTTTAGCCAAGCATCGGGACCTTATGATCTTGCCGATAATTTGATATTCGGATAATCAAATGCCAGATAATCTAGGTTCCTCTGTACGCCACATCAACCACTTTAACCTCATCCATCTGTTTGGTCACCTTCTCAAAGAGATCAATAAGGTTTGCGAGGCACAATCTACCCTTCGCAAAACCATGTTGACTATCCCTAATCAACTTATTCCTCTCTACATGATTATAAATCCCAACACTTTACCCACCAGTGAAGTAAGGCTCACTAGTCTATAATTACCACGGTTGTCTCTACTCCCCTTCTTGAACAAGGGGTCATTTGCTATCATCCAGTCTTCTGGCACTACTCCTGTAGACAATGATGACATTAAGATCAAAGCCAAAGTTTGTGCAATCTCCTCTCTGGCTTCCCAGAGAATCCTAGGATGAATTCCATCCGGCCCAGGGGAATTTCCAGAATTGCTAACACCTCCTCATTATAAACCTCAATCTTGTCTAATCTAAAAGCCTGTATCTCAGTATTCTCCTCGACAGCATTGTCTTTTTTCAGTGTGAATACTGATGAAAAGTATTCAGTTAGCGCCTCTCCTATTTCCTCAGACTCCATGCATGACCTCCCACTACTGTACTTGACAGGCCCTAATCTTACTCCAGTCATTGTTTTATTCCTGACATATCTAGAGAAAGCTTTAAGGTTTTCCTTGATCCTACCTGCCAACGACTTCTCATGTCCCCTCCTGGCTCTTCTTAGCTCTCTCTTTAGGTCCTCCCTGGCTAACTTGCAACTCTCAAGTGCCCTAACTGAGCCTTCGTGTCTCATCCTAACATAAGCCTCCTTCTTCCTCTTGACAAAATATGCAACGTCTTTAGTAAACCATGGTTCCCTTGCTCGACCACTTCACCCTTGCCTGACAGATATATATTTATCAAGGACACGCAGTAGCTGTTCCTTGTACAATCTCCACGTTTTAATTGCAATCTCTTTCCCCATTCTATGCCTAATTGCATCATAGTTGCCTTTCCCCAGCTATAACTCTTGTCTTGCGGTATATACCTCTCCCTTTCCATCACTAAAGTAAACATAACTGAATTCTGGTTGCTATCACCAAAGTGCTCACCTACTTCCAAATCTAACACCTGACCTGGGTCATTATCCAGTACCAAACCCAATGTGGCCTCACCCCTTCTTGGCCTGTCTACATACTGTGTCAGGAAACCCTCCTGCACACATTGGACAAAAACTGACCCATCTAAAGTACTCAAACCACAGTATTTCCAGTCAATATTTGGAAAATTAAAGATCCCCATAACAACTACCCTGTTACTCTCATTCCTATCCAGAATCATCTTTGCTATCCTTTCCTCTACATCTCTGGAACTATTTGGAGTCCTATAGAAAACTCCCAACAGGGTGACTTCTCCTTTCCTGTCTTTAACCTCAGCTCATGCTACCTCAGTAGATGAGTCCTCATCAAACGTCCCTTCTGCCACCGTAATATTGTCTTTGACTAACAATGCCACACCTCCTTCTCTTCTACCACCTTCTCTGTTCTTACTGAAACATCTAAACCCCAGAACCTGCAACAGCTATTTCAGTCCCTTCTCTATCCATGTCTCTGAAATGGCTACAACATCGAAGTCCCAGGTACCAAACCATACTGCAAGTTCAACCACCTTATTCCGATGCACCTGGCATTGAAGTAGACACACTTCAAACCACTGTCCTGTCTGTTGGTACATCCTTGCAACCTTAAAACTTCACCACTCTCAGCTTCCTGAATACTGGAGCTATAGTGAAGGTCCCCCCCCCCATCCCCACCAAGGATATTGGTACCCCACTGGTCTGTAGAGGTCCCCCCTACCCCAGAATGAGCAGGTATCTGAATCCCTCCCTCCTGCACCATCTCTGTAGCCACGTATTCAACTGCTCTTTCTCCTTATTCCTTGCCTCGTTGGCACAGTTAACAAACCACAGAGCTGTTTGTTCTAGCTCTAAGCTTCCACCCTAGCTCCTTGACTTTCTGCTTTACATCCCTATCCCTTTTCCTACCTATGTCGTTAGTGCCCATGGAGACCAAGACTTAGGGCTACTCCTCCTCCCACTTAATGATCCTGAAAACACAATCTGAGACTTCACTGACCATGGCACCTGGGAGTCAACATACCAACCATGAGTCTCTCTCATTCCCACAGAACCTCTTATCTGTCCCCCCCTAACTATAAACTACCCAGTGACTATTAATGAAGATGATTGGCCCAACAACACTACCCTGAGGAGCTCCTGCAGAGATGTCTTGGAGCTCAAATGACTGATTTCTAACAAGCATCTCCCTATGTTCCAGGTTTGACTACCGGACAGTTTGCAACACATTAGCACGCATTGATTTGAGTTTTTCTGGGGCTCCTTGCTGCTACACTGTCAAATGCAGCCGTGATGTTAAGGGCTGTCACTCTTATCTCATGTCAGCTCATTTATCCATGTTTGAACCTAGGCTGTAATGAGATCAGAAATTGAGTGGCTCTGGTGAAACCCAAATTGGGCATCAGTGAGCAATCTGCTGAGCATGTGTTGATGATAGAGAGCTGAAAATGTGTTGCTGGAAAAGCGCAGCAGGTCAGGCAGCATCCAAAAAACAGGAGAATCGACGTTTCGGGCATAAGCCCTTCTTCAGGAATGAGGAAAGTGTGTCCAGCAGGTTAAGATAAAAGGTAGGGAGGAGGGACTTGGGGGAGGGGCGTTGGAATTGCGATAGGTGGAGTTCACACATATCATCTATTGCATCCTTTGGCCCCAAAGGAAACTTCCATATCCGCCACAGATTCACCTGCACCTCCACACACATCATCTATTGCATCCGCTGCACCGGATGTGGCCTCCTCTATATTGGGGAGACAGGCCGCCTACTTGCGGAATGTTTCAGAGAACACCTCTGGGACACCCGGACCAACCAACCCAACCACCCCGTAGCCCAACACTTTAACTCCCCCTCCCACTCCACCAAGGACATGCAGGTCCTTGGACCCCTCCATCGCCAGACCATGGCAACACGACGGTTGGAGGAAGAGCGCTTCATCTTCTGCCTGGGAATCCTCCAACCACAAGGGATGAACTCAGATTTCTCCAGTTTCGTCATTTCCCCTCCCCCCACGTTGTCTCAGTCAAATCCCTCGAACTCAGCACCGCTTTCCTCCAGCTCTGATCTCCAGCATCTGCAGTCCTCACTTTCTCCTCCTTGATGATAGAGAGTAGACTGATGGGGCAATAATTAGCTTGGTTGGATTTGTCCTGCTTTTATGTGCAGGACATATCTGGACAATTTTCCACTTTGCCGGATAGATGCCAGTTTTACGACTGTGCTGGAATAGCTTGGTTAGGGGAGCAGCAATTTCTGGAGCACAAGCCTTCAATATTATTGCTGGAATGGTATCAGGGCCTGTAGTCTTTGCAGTATCAATTTCTCAACCATTCCTTGGTACCACATGAGTGAATCGAATTGGCTAAAGCCTGGTACAGGCCATTCTGTTATAAGGCAGTTTCTTTAATGTGAATTTGCTATTGGGGGACATTGTTTCTAAAGCACAGACTTTTAAAGCGTGTATTGGTTATCATGTGATTCCATTCTCCCACCCCCTTAACTTTAATGGTGCTGCTATTACACTATTTTCTTATAACACGTGATTGCATGAGGATGGAACTACCGCATTATAACAGAACCGACTGTATCTATAATGCCGTGGACCACCTGAAGGCGGTCAAGATGGATAGTCCGCGTGGCACTTCTGGTTGAAGATTACTGCAAAGCCTTATCTTTTGCAATGATGTGCGTGGCTGTTTCATATTAACGTTGGGGATATTTGAGGAGTCACCTCCTCCAGTGAGTTGTTTAATTGTCCACCACCATTCATGACAGGACTGCAGAGCTTAGATCTCATCTGCTGGTTGTGGGATCGCTTTATCACTTGGCATGTAAGTGGTGCTGTTTGGCAGCTTCACCAGGTTGACACCTCATCTTCAGGTATGCCTGGTAGCTGCTCCATAGGAAACAGAGGGTTGCAGTGGAAAGATGCTTTTTGGAATGGAGCATTATGACGAGTGATGTTGCACTGGGGTCAGTGCTGAGACCTCTGCTGTAAGTGAACTATGTAAATGATTTGGAGAAAAACTAGCTGGTCTAATTTGTAAGTTTGCGGATGATACAAAGATCGGTAGGGTTGCAGATAGTGAGGAAATTTGCCAGAGGGTACAACAGGAAATAGATCAGTTCGAGGCATGGGCAGAAAACTGGCACTTGGAATTTAATTCAGACAAGTGTAAGGTGATCCGTTTTTGGAAGGTCAAGTACAAGTGGGAATTATACAGTGAAAAGAAGAACCCTTAGTATTGATATGCAGGGAGATCTGGGTAAGCAGGGCAACAGAACACTGAAGATGGCAGCGATAAGGTAGTAAAAAAGGCCTCTGACATTGAGTATAAGGTTCGGCAAGTTATGCTGAAGCTTTATAGAACTTTAGTTAGGCCATACTTGTATACAATTCTGGTCACCACACTACCAGAAGGATGTGAATTCTTTGGAGAGGGTACAGAAAAGGTTTACTAGGATGTTGCCTAGTATGGGGGATTGTAACTATGAAGAAAGGTTGTATAGACTGGGTTTGTTTTCACTGGATTGCAGGAAGTTGATGGGCAACCTGATAGAAGTTTATAAGATTTTGAATGGCATAGAGTGGAACGTATGAGGCGTTTTCCCAGGGTGGAGGGGTCAATTACTAGGGGACACAAATTCAAGGTGCAAGGGCGGGACGAAGTTTAAAAGAGATATGCAAGACATTTTTTTCACACAAGGATGGTGAATACCTGGAAAGAGGAGGTGGTGGAAGCAGACACTATAGCAGCATTCAAATAACACCTGGACAAGTACATGAATAGGAAGGAATAGAGGGATATAGATCATGTAGGCAAGAGTTTTAGTATGGAAGGGCAAAATATGTCAGCATAAGATTGGCAGGCCTAAGGACCTGGTCCTGTGCTGTTTTGTTCCATTCTTCTGTGCCCTCCTGCATTCTCCATTAAACAAGGGTTAATCTACTGGCTTGAAGATAATGGTTGAGTGGGGATATGCTGGGCCATGAGGATGCAGATTGTGCTGGACTACAGTTCTGCTACTGTTGGCCCACAGTGCCTCATGTATGCCCAGTCTTGAGTTGCTAGAGTAGACCTTTCCAAGTCCATGTTTAACCTGAAGCCATGAGACTTCATGAGGTCCAGAATGTATGTTGGAACACTCCTGAGCCAAGTCCCTCCTGACTGTTTACCACTGTGCTACCACCTCTGGGTCTGACCTGCCAGTGGGATAGGACACATCCAAGGATGGTGGTGTCTGGGACATATTCATTCTCACAGAATCATGCCTTTCAGACAATGTCAGGCTATTGCTTGACTAGTCTGTGACACATCTCTCCCAATTTTGACATTAGTAAGGATATCTTTGCAGGACTGTTTCTGTCGTTGTCTTTTCTGATGCCGAGGTCGATGCCAGGTGATCTATCTGGTTTCAGTTCTGTGAGACTTTCTAGCAATTGGTATAACTAGCTTACTAAGCCATCTCAGATGGCAAGTGAAAACCAATCACATTGTTGTGGGTTTGGAGTTATACGTAGACCAGACCAGTTGAGGATGAAGGACATTGCTAGCCTGTGGCACCAGCAGTAATCCTGACAATCGACAATGAATTCATGGTCATCAGTAGATTCTTAATTCCAGGTATTTTTAAAATTGAATTCAAATTCCACCATCTGTCATGGTCCCCAGAGCCTACTAAGGTTATGGATTAATAGTCTGGCAATAATACTACTAGGCCATCACCTCCTTCCTAGATTTGGCCACATCCTGCCTTATTTTAATACGGTCTACCTTAAACCAATCCAAAATCCTCCTCTTGGAGCCCCATTTTTCATTTTTTCCACAGCAAAACTCAAAATGCATTGTGTCATGGAAATGCTGATCCATTGTCACTTTGACCCCCTGTCAGCTTCATTCCCTAAAACTAAGTCCAGCGTTATTCCATCTCTTGAAGAACCATCTGCATGTTGATATAAAATACTGACCTGTGTATTTCCAAGAAATCCACCTCCTCTTGACTCTTCATACAATGATTATTCCAATTTAATATTTGGATAGTTGAATATCCCTAACATATGTGTTCCCCTAGTATAACGCGTGTTTTGTCAAAGCAAATTGACTATAATGTGATTGGCGAATTTGAATGTTGTTTGGATGATGTGAACTTTCTGTTGAACAGATGCAGCAATTTTCTATAGCAGCTTTCTGTAGCGCAAGATTGCAGAGGAATGAACCATCGTGTAATAGCAGAATGCCCTGAACTTATCCTGTTATTGTTTTTACACCCTTCAGTGAATTGTCTTCATATCTGCTCTCAATTTACTTTTTCCCTAGAGATACATATTGAACTCCATTTAAGCTCTTTTTCTCTTGAACAAATGCACCATGACTTCTGCTTCACTAAATGAGTTTAAATTCCTCCCACTAGCAAACCTCCTACAAGGATGTTGGTCCCATTCTAGTTCAGATGCAGACCACCGTGCTTGTAGAGGTCGAACTTTCCCAGAAAAGGTCCCAGTGGTCCAGGAATCTAAAACCCTCCCTCCTGCACCAATTCTTGAATCACGCATTCATCTACTCTATTCTCCTCTTTCTTAGCTTGCTAGCCTGTGGCACCAGCAGTAATCCTGAGATTACACCTTTGAGGTCCTGTTCTTCAGTCTGCTGTCTAGCTTTCTGAACTCTTGTTGCAAGGCCTCATCCCTTGCTTTTCCTGTAATGTTGGTACCAATATATACCACAACTTCTGTCTTCCCAACCTCCGCCTTCAGGATGCCCTGCTCTGTGGAAGAACAGGACAATTAGTCCCAGTTTTGTTTTGCTATAGCCCTCTTTTTTTGTTTCCCCTTCAGTATGTATCCAGCTCTTATTTCAAATGAACCTAGTTCCCCAGCCCATTTAGGTATCGGAATGCACTGTGCAACAGTGCAATGGAGGCAGAGTCAGTTGTGAATATGATAGGGAATTGGATGATTACCTACAGAGAAAAGAATTCCAGGTTATGGGGAAAAAAAACCGAATGGGTCTGCCTGAGGTACTCTTACAGCCGAACCACACACCATGTTCTTGGATGCTCTACTTCAGTGCTGCTGCCTGAAGTGTATGTTGGGAAAGAACTCTATTTCCTCCTCCTGTTTTTCAGTTGCCCATCAAACTTGAAATGTTGATTTTGAAACATTACCTACTGCTAATAAAAAAGTTTTAGTCATTAATGTGTGGGCGGCATGGTGGCACAGTGGTTAGCACTACTGCCTCACAGCGCCAGAGACCCGGGTTCAATTCCCGCCTCAGGCAACTGACTGTGTGGAGTTTGCACGTTCTCCCCGTGTCTGCGTGGGTTTCCTCCGGGTGCTCCGGTTTCCTCCGACAGTCCAAAGATGTGCAGGTTAGGTGAATTGGCCATGCTAAATTGCCCATAGTGTTAGGTAATAAATGTAGGGGAATGGGTCTGGGTGGGTTGCGGGTCGGTGTGGACTTGTTGGGCCGAAGGGCCTGTTTCCATACTGTAAGTAATCTAATCTAATTAACTTATTAAAAAAAAACTTATAAATGAGGCTCTAAAGTGCCTAAATCCAAGTATCCAAATATTTTTGGATTAGGAAACTTATGATATAGCTATTCTTTAACCTATCAAGTTAGTATTTTCTTGAAGGAAGGCTATTTGTAGAGACTGTTGTCTATTTTCAGTTTAAGCATTTGTTTAATATGTTAATGTAGTTGCAGTTTGCAGATTTTTGAAATAATTCTGTAAAGACATGTCTCTTAATATTTAATTTCCTAAATTTGTTATAATTTGTTTAGGAACCAGAGATCTGATCCTCATGCATCTGTAAGTGGTTTAAGTGAACAGAATAGTTCAGCAACTGAATCAACAAGCAGTGCCTCCGTGTCGACTGATGTGCCAGGTGAGTATTTCCATGTTTGGCAACATTGTGCTTTATTACACTGCAAAAGAAAACAGTATTCAAACTGAGTCCAGATCCGGACCTATATTTGAGATCTTTGTTTCAGTTAGCCATGTCTAGAAAACTCTCACCACACTGACAACTAGCTCTCATTTATACAACTAATTTAAATCCAGTTGACTCTTTATTAATTTATCCATTACCTGTTCTCTCATTCCATTAGGTCTGGGGCATTACTTCAGATCACTTTAGATAATCCTGATTATTAAACATCATTTGTTATATTAAAAGAAAAACACTGTGCCAAGGGTTGTGGGGAAAATCACCAGTCTCGGAGTCAGAATCGGGGTTCAACAACAGAGTTTATTGCACAGGGAAATACCGGAGCTCTGGGGAGAGAGACACCAACAGCACAGTGGTCAGCTGTGAGTCTTCTCTTAACCTGGAGCCCATGTCAAGATACTTTCATACATTTTGTAATATAATAGGTCAGTGAAGAGGTTATTGTCTTTGTAACAGAGTTTGTTTATTGTAAACATTGCAGAATCGTTGATCGTTTCAGTGCAGTCATTCAGTTCCAGCACAGCCCTTGTTAATTTCAGCCTGGTCATTCAGTTTCAGCACAGACATTGTCAATTTCAGTATCTGTGCAGAAGTCCATTACTGTAGAAATGGGTGCTAATTGCTCTTCCTAAGAAAGACGATTACTGCAGTGCTAGCTATTAGCACTTTGTATTGAGTCCATATCAAGCTGTTAGCATTTCTATCAAAGATGTTAGCTGGACCCAGATACTTCGGCAGGCAGTGTACGCGACTCATGTGTATTCTCAGTGGCCATCTTGTGTGTCTGTGTGCCTGGTGTCACTCTACCCTGTGCCATCTCCCACTTCACAAGCGATATAAGATACACATGAGTGAGAAAAAAGAGCTAAAGTACTGAATGTTTAGATAACTGAAAAGGAGTAGCCAGTAATGTGTTCCAGTGTACAACCTGTGAATAATGCCCTTGGCATAGTGATAGAAGGATCTGCTGAAACAGGACATCCATTTTCTGGCCCCATGGGGAAATCTCATTTGCTATGTCTCCTTGATTAACTAAAATTGGAAAGTACTTTGACATAATACACAGGAAGGAGTAAGGGCTAATTTCACAATACTTTGAGAATTGTACCTTGAACAGGACCCTGGCAGTCCACACCCGCGCCTTATACATAAATTGCTTTGTATAATTGCAATATACAGGAAGAGCATTATAAAGAAAAGAATTGTCACTGAACCACTTGGAATAATGTTGGGATAGATGACCTGAAGTCTGGTCAGAGACATTAGGTATCACAGTGTGGAAAGAGGCCCTTCAGCCCATTATGTCAGTGCCAGTCATTAAGCATCTGTCTACACTAATCCCATTCTATGAAGTTTTAAGTGTTCATCTAAAAAGTTCTTTAATATTATGATGGCTCCTGCCTCTACGTCCTTTCAGGCATTGAGTTCCAGATACCATCACCCTCTGGTAAAAGGATTTCTCTTTAAATCCTCTTAAACCTCCTGTCCCTAAGCTTAAATCTGTGCCTTATGGTAACTAACCTAAGGGCAAAAATTAATTTCAATCTGACCTATGTACCTCATAATTTTGTACATCTCAAAAAATCTTCTTCACGTGGGCATCGTTGGCTATTATTGTCTGTACCTAGTTGTCCTTGAGAAGGTGTTGGTGAGCTACCTTCTTGAAACGCTGTTGTCCACTTGCTGTAGGTTGACCCACAATGCCGTTAGGGAGGGAATTCCAGAATTATGACCCAGCAACAGTGGAGGAACAGCGATATGTTTCCAAGTTGGGATGATGAGTGACTTGGAGAGGGGAAAGGGGGAACTTTGTAGATGGTGGTTCACGTGACTTATCTCTGCAAGTCTGACGACGTTGTCATTATTAACCCGAGGGCAGGTGAGGTTCACAAATGATTTCACTTTGTGACTTTGCTCCTTTTAACTTTGAATTTACAAGACTGGCATACAGGATTATTGATTTAGCTTGATCATTGCTTCATAGGTTATGGAACATTTCAAATCAGCCTGCATAGAGATCAGTAATGAAACCAATTATTTTTCATTACAAATGACCTCTACCAGGCATTCCTTGCACTTTCAAAACTCCCAAAACAAAACTGGCTCTTGAACTGTCCTTAATGAAATAAGATGTTATGCAGATATTATGACTTCTGTTTTGAGTTTCCATTACCTTTCCACTGTTAATCTCCAAATTAACGTGACTCTAATTATTTAAGTAAATCAAACTGCAAGCTTTCTAGAATTGATTCACTCCCAGAGTTGCTTATTAATTTCTTAACTTGATGCATGCATTTATCTACATTAAACTCTACAACCTAAGAGTTACATTCCAAATACTAACACTTGCTGAAAATATGTTGCTGGAAAAGTGCAGCAGGTCAGGCAGCATCCAAGGAGCAGGAGAATCGACGTTTCGGGCATGAGACCTTCTTCAGGAAAGAAGAAGAAGGGCTCATGCCCGAAACATCGATTCTCCTGCTCCTTGGATGCTGCCTGACCTGCGCTTTTCCAGCAACACTTTTTCAGCTCTGATCTCCAGCATCTGCAGTCCTCACTCACTTTCTCCTAGAAAATACTAACAGTTATATTGTAAAACACATGAACCGCAAACCCTTATATTCAGACCCACTGTCACTCCATAATTGCTGCACTTAGAGCAGAACAAATCAAGCTTGGGATGTTTTCTTATTTATAGAGGACAACTCTTCTCTGGATACAACTGGCTTGAGGAAAGCCTTGGATGGATTCAAGTGAATTGTTGGCATTCTGCTGCTGTGTTGAGGTTTGGCACAGCATTATGTAAAATAATTTCTAATTAACCTGTTCAAATAGTTGGGATTTGATTGTAGACCTTCTGGTCCAGAGGTAGAACTGTACCACAGGAAACACTGGGGTTATTTTATGGAGAGAAATTATCGATAGGTTGTAAATAACTGTGGGGCAAGTTGGTGGTAGGGGAAGAAAACAAATTTGGGATGCTTGTTGAAAGTGTGCATTTACAAATAGGAACCTAATTTACAAAATTTACATCCTCCAGGCACAACCTCTGACTGATATTTGACTGCATGGTGGCTCAGTAGTGAGCACTGCTGCCTCACAGCGCCAGGGACCGGGTTCGATTCCAGCCTCAGGCGACAGTTGTGGAGTTTGCACATTTTCACCATTACTGTGTGGGTTTCCTCCAGGTGCTCCGGTTTCCTCCCACAATCCAAAGATGTGCAGGTTAGGTGAATTGGCCATGCTAAATTGCCCTTAGTGTTCAGGGATGTGTAGGTTAGGTGCATTAGTCAGGTGTAAATGTAGCGTAATAGGTAGGGGAATGGGTCTGGGTGGGTTACTCCTCAGGGGGCCAGTATGGACTTGTTGGCTGAAGGGTGTGTTTCCACACTTTAGGGATTCTATTCTATTCTATTCTGATATTTCATTCCTTTCTTTTGGTTATGCTTTCTAAACTGGCATTCTGAATTGCTGAATAATTTCCAAGATCCAGGTAGTAATGTAATATATTATGCAGTGCATGAATGTATTCTAGAAACTTCCTTACTTTAAATAAAAGTCTTGCATGAGATGGTGCCCTTCACAGCAAAGGATAATTCAAAATAGCTTATAAGCAGTGACACTGTTGTAATATGGGTGACCTAGCATCATGTGCTGGCGTTTAGTTCCACATGTTTGCTAAACGTAGAATGTAGAACAGTACAACACAGTACAGGCGCTTCGGCCTTTGATGTAATGCCAACCTTTTATCCTACTCTAAGATCAGACAGACCTGCATACCCTTCATTGTACAATTTTTCCTGTACCTATCCAAGAGTTGCTTAAATGTCTCTAATGTATCTGACTCTACTGCCACCACTGACGGTGCATTCAACGTAGCCACCACCCTCTGAGTAAAGAACCTACCTCTGACATTGCCTGTAAACCTTCCTCCAATTACCTTAAAACTGTGCCCCCTGACATTTCAGTCAGGGGAAAAAGTCTCTGGCTATCCACTCTATCTATGCCTCTCAATATCTTGTACACCTTTATCAAGTCACCTGTCATTCTTCTTTGCTCCAATGAGAAAAGCCCGAGCTACCTCAACCTTTCTTCATAAGACATGCCCTCCAGTCCAAACAGCTTCCTGGTAAATCGCCTTTGCACCCTCTCTAAAGCTTCCACATCCTTCCTATAATGAGGCGACAAGAACTGAACACCATATTCCAAGTGTGGTCTAACTAGGGCTGTATAGAGCTGCATCATAACATCGTGGCTCTTAAACTCAATCCCTTGCTAATGAAGGCCAACACACCATACAGCTTCTTAACAACCCTATCAACATGGGTGGCAACTTTGAGGGAGCTATGGACATGGATCCCAAAATCCCCCTGTTCCTCCACACTGCCAAGAATCCTGCCTTTATCCCTGCATTCTGCATTCAAATCGATTTTCCAAAGTGAATGACTTCACACTTTTCCAGGTTGAACTCCATCTGCCACTTATCAGCCCAGTTCTGCATCCTGTCAATATGCCATTGCAACCTACAACAGCCCTCCACACTATCCATCACTCCACCAAACTTTGTGTCATCAGCAAACTTACTGAATCACCCTTCCGCTTCCTAGGAACTAGAAGTTGAAGCTAAGCCCATACTTGCAAGCTTCTGTATGTCCACTTTGAGATGTGATTGTGCAATTTCCAATTAGAAACTATTTGTTAAATAATCCAGACTATGCTAAGAGTTCCACAGAAAACTTATTTAAAATCATCAGCTGAGTCCACAGTGACCTTTACATGTTTTAGAATCTACATATATACACACTCAGGAGTCTGGTTAATGTAGGCAAAATTAATTTTGCATACACATTGCACCTTTTTCAAAAAACGGGGACAATGGAAACAGTGAAAACCTGCTGTATCCTGATGGTAACCAATCAAAGTGTACTTGCCTGGTCTGTGAATGAAGGTTAATACTTGTTTTTGCTGTATCTTCATGCCAATGATCTCCCAACAAATCAGTAACTTCTCATGTTATACAGAGTAGTGTCTTTTATTGCAAATCTCTCATATCCCCAGTTCTGATGGGTGCAAGTCAAAAAGCTTCACCTTCTCATCTTGTTTTACCAATTGTAGAATCATACAGTTCAGAAGATGCCCTTCAGCCCATCCAGTCTGAATAGCCAAAAGTACACTACTACTCATGCTTGTCCCACGAGACCTATAGCTTGAATGTTTTGATACTTAATGTGCTCATCCAGGTACTTTTTTTAAGATTGTGAAGTTTCTCTCCTCAACTACCTTCCAGTTGGTGCATTCCAGACCTTATCATCTTCTGGATGAAAACTCTTTTCCTCAATTCCCCACTAAACCTCCTCATATTCACTTGAAAATTATGCCCCCTTGTTATTGATCCTTCGAGTAAGGGGAACAGCTGCTTTCTATTCACTGTCATGTGGAGGTGTTGGTGTTAAACTGGGGTGGACGGGATCAGAAGTCACATGATACCAAACCATAATCCAACAGGTTTATTTGAAATCACAAGCTGCCCCTTTGTCATGTGAAGTGATGCGAAGCACTCAGGCACAGAATTTATAGTCAGGGAGATTAAAAGATCATACAAATGGTGTGAGTGGTGAGTTGACAGGCCAAATAAAAGATCTCTTCAGGTGATGGAGAGTGCCAGATGGTGTAATTAATCAAGAGCTGAATAGTAGATGAAGGGATGACCTATAATCCCACTAATTGAGGCAGAGAGATATTGCAAAAAAAATTAAAATCCTGCTGGTTCTAGAAATGAACCAAATGATTGGAATAACATGATAGGTATAAGAGTCACATGCGAAGGGTTTAACCAAAATAGCAAGTCATCCAAAACTGTACAAACAAATTAAGGTCTAGTTCATAACAAGTTATGAAGGTGATGATGTTAAAACAAAATGGTAAGGAAGATTTTACAGATACAGAACAGTATGGTGGGGGGGTCATATGTAGCACGACAAGAACCAAAGATCACAATTGAGGCCGTCTTCATGGATATGGAACTTGGCTATCAGTTTCTGTTTGGCGATTCCATGTTGTTCCATGTACCTCGAAGGACACCTTGGGGGATGCTTACCTGAAAATCAGAGGCTGAATGACCTTGACCACTGGAGCCTTCCCTGGAGGGAGGGAACAATCCTATCTGGCGATTGTTGTGCGGTGTCGATTCATCTGTTGTCATTATATCTGCATGGTCTTGCCAGTATACTGTGCCTCGCGGCATGCTTGCCTACAGCATGCAAGGTAGACAGCATAGGTCCAGTCACATGAGTATCTGCTGTTTACGTGGTTGACAGTGTCACTTCGTGTTATGGTTGTATTCATGTTGACGATCTGGCATGTCTTACAGAGGTTGCCGTGACAGGGTAGTCTGGTGTTGTGGTCGATGTCCTGAAGGCTGGGTAGTTTGCTGTGAATGATGGTCTGTTTAAGGTAAGAAGTGGAGGTGTAGGGATGACCTTGGCGAGATGCTTGTCTTCGATGACGTGGAAGGCTATAAAGAATATGGCATAGTTTCTCTGCTCCGGGGATGTACTGGATGACGAAGGGCTTGTATCCTGTGTCTGTCTTCTGATGATGTCGTTGCATTTTCTCACTGTGACATGTTGGAACTGGTGCTTGATGAATTGAGCATTGTGGGCCGTTCTTATGAACTGTCTTTCAGCATGTTTAGGTGTCTGTCACATCCCTCATCATCTGAGCAGATCCTGTGTACAGACCAGGCTTGGGTCCATAGGGGTGGCTTCTTTAATTTTTTAGGGTGGAAGCTAGAGAAATTCAGCATTGTGAGGTTATCTGTGGGCCTGTGGTAGATTCTATCTATCCTGTCCTCCCCCTCAAAACTTGATACCTGTCTGTCACTTTTCCCCCTTCAACCTTCTCTTCTGCAAAGAAAATAACTCAAGCTTATCCAGTCTTTCTTTTTAGCTGAAATGCTGCGTTCCAGCTGTCATCATGGTGAATGTCCTCCAGTACAATCACATCCTTCTGGTATTACGCAGACTAGAACTGTGCACAGTACTCCAACTGTGTTATAACCAAAATCCTATAACATAATCTACCTGCTCGTCTAATCGATTCCCTAACTGATAAATGTAAGCATCTGTACACCTTCTTAACTACTTGTTAACTTGCCCTGCTTTTTTCAGTCATCAGTGAAGAAGCACTCCGAAATCCCTCTTCCTCTGAGCTTCCTAGTTTTATGCCATTCATTGTGTATTCCCTTACCTTGTTCCACCTTCCAAAGCACGTCCCCCATTTATCAGGATTAAATCCCATCTGACCAATCTATCTATTTCCTCCTGTAATCTAACACCACCTTCCTCACACCAGCCTCAGTCTCACAAACAGCCTTCTACCACCAAACTCTGCTTCCTGTAATTAAGCCAATTTTGGATTTAACTTGCTAAGTTACCCTGGATCCCACGAACTTCATTTTCAGTTTCCCATATGGAGATCTTGAGGAAGATTTGGTGAAATCCATATAATCTACCTTAACAGCCCTACCCTCATCTAAACACTTGGTCACCTCCTTGAAACATTCCACCAAGTTCGTTGGGCAGAACCTGCCTCTGACAAAGCCATACTGACTATTCCCGATCAAATCTTTCCCCTCTAAATGGAGGTTAATTTTCTCCTTCACCATTTTAGCCAGCAGTTTACCTACTGCTTCTGATCTCTGATCTATCTGTTCCACCTTTATAAGAAGGGTGGTACAACATTAACTGTCCTCTGGCACCTCCCCTGTGACCACAGACAATTTAAAGATTTGGGTCAGAGCCCCAGTTATTTCCTTCCTCGTCTTTCAGCCTGGGATGCAACTCATCTGGACTTGGGGATTTGTCCACTTTTATAAATTTGCCAAAGCCCTTACTATCTTCTCACATCTTGTATCAATCAGCTCAAGAACTTCATGAATTATTTCTTGAATCCTGAACTTTTATCTCCCTTCTTCAAAGTAAAGCTAGATGTGACCTGCTCATTTAACGTTCTACCAACATTCCCCATTTTTACATGCAGATTTTTCTTTGGTCCCTAATAAACCATACTCTTTTCCTGGTTATCTTTCCCTTATTCTTTCCCTTGATATAATTGTACAATGTTTTTGGAGCAATATTTAATTTCTACTTTGCTCTTAACTTTTTTTTTCATACATCAAGTATTTATTCAATCCCATTTGGAAAAAAATGTGACTGAACCTGCATCAATCACTGTATAGAATAGTGAATACAGAGCATTGGAGAAAATTACTGCAGATGCTAGAAACCTAAAATAAAACTAATTGCTGCAGTGTCTATGGAGAAAGAAACAGGTAATGATCCAGACCTGTGACCAGATGAAGCACAGATTAGAAATGACCATGGAGACTAGCAAGAGCACGTGGGGAAAGTCTGTGATAAGTTGGAGGATAAGCAATATCGTGATGCAAAGCTCAAAGGAATGCTAATGTGATAAGGAAAATGGGTCAAAAGGAAATGCAAATGGCAGAATTCTGAATAGCTGCTACATACATTTTTTAATAATGGAAATGAATTAGAACAGAATTTGTTTCCAGCATCCTTCTGACAATACATTCCAGAACACATCAGCTCCACCCCCCTCCCCACCGTCTCCTGGTACTTTTGCCAGTAGTCATAAAGCCTTTGGTTACTGACCCTTTTGTCCTCGAAAACAATTTCTTCTTATTTATTTTATTAAAACCGCTCATGATTTTGGAATCTCCTGTTTTCCTTCTCTGCTTGAATGCAGGAAGAATGTTCCCAATACTGCCATTTTCAGAACCAGGAGTCACTCTAATGATGATACAGGTTACGCTTTCTCAGACTGAGATGAGAAGCTTCTTCACTCCGACTGAGTGAACCTGAATTGTCTACTACAAAAAGCAGTTGAGGCCAAAGCATTGAATTCATTCAAGAAAGAGTTAGATACAGTTCAAGGGGTATGGAGAGAAAGCAGGAACCAGGTACTGAGTTGGATGATCAGCCATGATCATATTGAAATGGCGAAGCAGGCTCGAAGCCCGCATGACGTGCTTCTGTTCCTATTTTCTATGTTTCTATGAAAAATGTGACAACCACGAGATATTTGGTTAGATGATCAAACCTCTTGGTCAAAGATTTTAAAGATTGTCTAAAAGATAGAAGTGAAATAGAGAGAAGGAGGATTTAATTGGAGAGGGAGTTTCAGAGCTTCAGTCCTTTGTAATTGAAGGAATGACAAGCAATGGTGGAGTGACTAATACCTCAATTTTACAATGAGATGCCAGTGTTGATCTGGGGTAGACAATGTCAGAAGTCACCCGATACCAGGTTATAGTCCAACAGGTTTATTTGAATTCACACGCTTTCGGAGTGCTGCTTCTTCATTAAGTGCAGTGAGGGAAGCACACAGGCACAGAATTTTTATACAAAGAGAATGGTAAGATAATTCCAGGTTGTTCAGTTTGGGCAAGTTTTTTTTAACCGGTCACACACAGAGTGAAGCTGAAAAGCCAGAATGATCAGCTGATCACAGGCTCTAAGCTTCTAAGGCGAGTCATTGAATCCCTACTTTGTGGAAGCAGGCCATTCATCCCATCAAGTTTGCACCAAGTCTCCAAACAGCATCCCATCCAGCCCCTCATCCAACCCTGGATTTCCCATTGCTAATCCACCTAGCTTCCACATCCCTGAACATTATGGGCAATTTAGTATTGCCAGACTGCGAGGAAATCTGAGCATCCGGAGGAAATGCACGCAGACACGGAGAATGTACATACTTCACACAGACAGTGACTTGGAATCACCAAAAAATGACCTCTGCTTCTCCAGGCTTTCTACTTAACCAAACCCCTCACCCTTATTCCATTCGAGTAAATTCACTCTGTCCTGGACAGTCTTCCTAAACTGTAGTGTCCAGAGCTGGATGTGATGTCTAGCCATGAATTTATCAGTGATTCATAACATAACTTAATTTCCTTTTGTACTTTGTGCTTTATTTGCAAAACAGAAGGTCCTTAATCTTTGTAACAGGGTTTGTTAATAGTCTCAATTTTCCATTTCTTCAATGATCCCCTTGAGACCAACAAACTTTCTTTTCAGGGCCTCACCACAGTGGAGATTGGAAATATTAAAAAAGCAGGTTTGTATGTCAAAGTGGAATAGTCCATGCGATTAAGTAATCGGGATTTTACCTTGTTTCTTCCCCCAGAGTTGCCTGGATTTTACTATGATCGCAAAAAGGACAGATACTTTAGGCTGTTACCTGGACACAATAACTGTAACCCTCTTACTTGGGAATCAATTAGGAAAACGGAAATGGAGGAAAAGCGATTGAAGAAGTTGGAAGAGGATGCTAAAGCTAAGGTTGTTAGACCTGTAGTTTTTGTTTTGAAAGAAAAGTTTGTATGAGATCTGTAAAGATGCGATAACATTATCGGATAGAAGGTACTCGAAATCCATGGCTAATTTTAAGCAGGTAGTAAAAGTAAGGGTCAGTGAGTTAAGTTCAGCCTGGGAGAATGGGGACCTGTAGTAGCTCCTAATGGGGACCTGTAGTAGCTGAAAATGGGGTTGTTTGTGATAGCAGTCCATGTGATGATAGCGTCTGTTGTGTGCGGGTTGGGGTAAGGACATGGGGGATGTTGTTCAGGCTGTAAAATAATTGAACTCAATGCTGTGTCCAGAAGGACGCATGGGATCCAAAGTTGAAAATGGGTCTTTTTCTTCCAGTTTGTGCTGAGCTTCACTGGAGCACTGCAGCAAGTTAGAGACAGATGTTGGCCAGGACCAACCAGAAGCTCGGTCATTTTTGCAAACAGAATGTAGGTGTTTCTGTAAAGCCTGCACTTTTTCTCTCCCAGTGTACAGGATACCATATCGTTAGCAATGTATAAAGTAGACTAGATTGAGTGAAGTGCAGGTAAACTGCTTCACCTGGAAGGTGAGGCTGGATAGTGGGGAGGAATGAAATAAATTGGCAGATGTTACACTTCTAAGATTGCATAGGAAGGTGCTGTGCAAGTGAGGTTGGTGAAGTTGTGGATAGTGTGGAGGGGTGTTGTAGGTTGCAACAGACATTGACAGGGTGCAGAGTTGGTCTGATAAGTGGCAGATGGAGTTCAACCTGGAAAAATGTGAAGTCATTCATTTTGGAAGGTTGATTTGAATGCTGAATGCAGAATACAGGGTTAAAGTTCCTCCACTCTTCTTGGCAGAGTGGAGGAACAGAGGGATCTAAGGGTCCATGTCCTTAAATTGTTCAAAGTTGCCACCCAGAATGTATATGGTGTGCACGGGGATTGAGTTAAGAATTGTTAGATAATGCTGCAACTTTGTAAAGGAGAAAGTGAGGACTGCAGATGCTGGAGATCAGAGCTGAAAATGTGTTGCTGGAAAAGCACAGCAGGTCAGGCAGCATCCAAGGAACAGGAGAATTGATATTTCGGGCATGAGCCCTTCAGGAATGAGGAAAGTGTGTCCAGTAGGCTAAGATAAAAGGTAGGGAGGAGGGACTTGGAGGAGGGGCGTTGGAAATGCGATAGGTGGAAGGAGGTCAAGGTGAGGGTGATAGGCCAGAGTGGGGGTGGGGGCGGAGAGGTCAGGAAGAAGATTGCAGGTTAGGAAGGCGGTGCTGAGTTCGAGGGATTTGAGTGAGACAAGGTGAGGGGAGGGGAAATGAGGAAACTGGAGAAATCTGAGTTCATCCCTTGTGGTTGGAGGGGTTCCTAGGCGGAAGATGAGGCGCTCTTCCTACAGCCGTCGTGTTGCTTTGGTCTGGCGATGGAGGAGTCCAAGGACCTGCATGTCCTTGGTGGAGTGGGAGGGGGAGTTGAAGTGTTGAGCCACGGGGTGGTTAGGTTGGTTGGTCCGGGTGTCCCAGAGGTGTTCTCTGAAACGTTCTCTGACAGGCCGCCTACTTGCAAAGAAGGATGAGAGGTAACCTGATAGAGGTGTACAAGATGATGAAACGTAGAGTGGATAGCCAGAGACTGGAAATTACTATCACAAGGGGGCATGCGTTTACATTGATTGAAGGAAGATTTAGGGGAGATGTCAGAGCTAGGTTCTTTACACAGAGTGATGGGTGGGTGGAATACACTGCCAGCAGTGGTAGTAGAGTCAGATACATTAGGGACATTTCAGTGACTCTTGGATAGGTGTGTAGATGATAGTAAAATGTAGGGTACGCAGAGTAGTTTGATCTTAGAGTAGGATAAATGGTTGGCATAACATTGCGTTCCAAAGGGCCTGTGCTGTGCTGTACTGTTATATGTTCTGTGAGGATGAGAGGGATCCTATCGTTGTGGGAAGGGAGAGAGGGTATGAGGGCCGAAATGCAAGAGATGTCTGTCAACCACAGTGGTGGGGAATCCTTGGTTGAGAAAAAAGGTAGACATTTTGGAGGCCCCTTTGTAGTATCATCAGAACAGGTGAAATGGAGGCGGAGGAAATGGAAGAATGGAATAGTGTCTTTTCAGGAAGCAGGGTGTGAGGATATGGGTCTGGTGGGTTTGTCATGGATATTGGTGGCCAGTCTATCTCTGGAAATGGAAACAGACGTCAAGGAAGAGAAAGGAGGAGGCGGAGATGGACCAGGTGAAGGTGAGCATGGTGTGGAAATTGGAAATGAACTTAGTAGACCTTTCTAATTCTGGAAGAGAGAGGCAGGCAGCATCGATGTTGACATTAGTATTCCAGAAAAAGAGTTGTGGGTGGGGGTTGGAGTAGGACGGGAAGAAGAAATGTTCCACAAAAAGACCAGCATAATAGGGGCCCATGCTGAATGCCACCCCTTTGATCTGAAGAAGGTGGGAGGAGTTAAAGTGGGAGAAGCTGGTTAAAGTGATTATGGGCTCAGCCAGGTGGAGGAAGATGGTGGTTGTGGATGGGGACAGTTCAGGCCATTTTTCCAGAACGAAGCTGAGAGCCCTGAGTTCATCCTGATGGAGCAGGACAACCAGTACCTACAACAAATCCGAAGCCTCCAGCAACAGACCTCCCTCCGGATCCTCCGCTCCACGCTTGCAGCCATGCGCCGCTACCTACATTCCCTGCAACTCGACCTACCCCAGCTCAGTACAACACTCTCACAGACCTGCAAAGGACCTCAACTGTTCTTCATCCACAGAAGGATCCATAAACTAAACAAACAGTTCTTCCTGGCCATATCGGAAATCAAAGACAGTAAGTACCAAAAACTTTCATGTACTTACCCCCACACTCTGGGTTCCTCAACTGTTCCAGAATCTTCCATCGGCCTCCGAAATCAGTCTGGCGCCATTACACACGCGGCCGCTACATTGCCCGCGGCAATACCTGCCGCCGCCGCCGACGATGACGTCACCTCCGCCCCCACCGACCTCGCAGCCTCCGCGATCGTCGCCCAAACAACCGCCTCCGCAATCGCCGCCCAGACAACCGCCTCCGCGATCGCCATGAAGACAGTCGCCGGCAGATTCGCGACCTCCGCGGCTATGGGGAATAACTCTGTCTCTGCGGTCGCCGCAGCCACTTCCGCCCCCCAGTGACGTCACTGAACTACAGGCCCACAACGCCGCATGTGTCTCCACCCCCACGCCGATCTCCACGCCTAACCCCGCCCCC